>NC_045957.1:122508273-122790378 GCF_010909765.2 Amblyraja radiata | reverse complement strand
CCCCTCTCTCTGTCTCCCTCTCTCTCTCTGCTCTCTGTCTCCTTCTCTCTCTCTGCTCTCTGTCTCCTTCTCTCTCTCTCTCTCTGCAGGGAACACTGGATGTGGGTCTGATAGACTCGGTGTGTGCGTCAGACTGCCCAGACAGGTAAAGTATTTGATGATGTTTCCAGCTACTCTTTGTCTGTCATTTGCAGGACAGTGTCCCATATTTCCCACTGCTATGGGGATGAATGGCACTATTTTTCCCAAACATCAGAAGGTTTTATATGAAAGTAAAAGCTCCTGCGTGCTAGCTCACTCCTCTCTGCCCGATCTTTACCCTCGTGATCAAGTCTGGAAGCCCCATATCTGAGGAAGGATGTCGATCCGAAACGTCGCCAATTCCTTCTCTCCATAGATGCTGCCTCACCCGCTGAGTTTCTCCAGCATTTTGTGTATAGGATGTGCTGGCTCTGGAGAGGGTCCAGAGGAGGTTTACGAGAATGATCCCAGGAATGAGTGGGTTAACATATGATGTGCGTTTGACAGCACTGGTCCTGTACTCGCTGGAGTTTAGAAAGATGAGGAGGGACCTCATTGAATCTTACCGAATAGTGAAAGACCTGGATAGAGTGGACGTGGAGAGGATGGTTCCACTAGGGGGAGAGTCTAGGACCAGATGTCACAGCCTCAGAATAAAGGGACATACCTTCAAAAGGAGATGAGGAGGAATTTCTTTAGTCAGAGGGTGGTGAATCTGTTGAATTCATTGCCACAGATGAGGGCCGATAGATTCTTCATTAGTACGGGTGTCGGGAGGTTATGGGGAGAAGGCATAGATCGGCGCAGGTCCCGCGCAGGTCACGGGGAGAACTTGCAAACTCCATACAGACAGCACCCGTAGTCGGGATCGACTGGAATAAGTATTCCGGACTTTCGGTGGGTCAGTGGGCATTGGACTCCCTGCCGGAGGAGATGACAGTTTATACGTGGAGCACCACGCACCTCCTCTACCTGGAGGTCTACCTGAGTCCCACTGAGGGGGCTTGGCCGGCAAACTCTCAGGAGCTAGAGGCGAAAGTCGTCGCCTGGCTGGGGCGCTGGTCGGGCCGCCTTGGCATGCTCTCTTACCGGGGGAGGGCGCTGGACTTAAACCAGCTGATGGCCTCTATGTTGTGGTACCGGCTGGCCACTCTGGTCAATACACAATAGACAATGCGTGCAGGAGTAGGCCATTTGGCCCTTCGAGCCAGCACCGTCATTCAATGTGATCATAGCTGATCATCCCCAATCAGTACCCCGTTCCTGCCTTCTCCCCATATCCCCTGACTCCACTATCTTTAAGAGCCCTATCTAACTCTCTCTTGAAAGCATCCAGAGAACCTGCCTCCACCGCCCTCTGAGGCAGAGAATTCCACAGACTCACAACTCTCTGTGAGAAAAAGTGTTTCCTCGTCTCCGTTCTAAATGGCTTACTCCTTATTCTTAAACTGTGTGGCCCCTGGTGCTGGACTCCCCCAACATCGGGAACATGTTTCCTGCCTCTAGCGTGTCCAAGCCCTTAATAATCTTATATGTTTCAATGAGATCCCCTCTCATCGCGCCCTCTATCTTTGCCACCATGATCCAGAGGAGGTTGGTGAACGTCTTCTGGGGAGAGAGGAACCACTGGTTCTCTGCTAGGGTTCCGAGTCTCCGGTTGGAGGAGGGCGGTCAGGCGCTGGTCTGCGTCCGTATCCAGGTGGCGGCTCTCTGTTTCAGGACCCTGCGGAGGTTTGTGTATTCCGAGTGTCCTCCTGGATGGCATGTGCTGGCGACGTACGTTGTCCGCCAGGGGGCGCTGCCTCCAGGAGGACACACGGCTCCCGGCAGCGGGCATCAGTCGATGCGCTGGGCGGGAGTTACCTGGCTTTTATCGTGATCTACTCAGAGAGAGGAATCTGGTCACCTTCAGCCAGGGGACTTCTCCACAGGGGGAGGGGGGGGATGTTGTAGCTGTGAGGGTGGCCAGTCCTCTCCCTGTCATGGCGGGTATCGAGGAGAGGCGTGTGCGTGGAGCGATTCCGGCCGAGTTTACCCCCCGCTCCCCCAAGCAACATGAGCCGCCTGTCCGCGATGCCCAGCGTGCCGTTCCGTGCCGCAGAGAGGCGCGTACTGTACAGGCCGCTCCTGCACACTCTGCAATTCCTTGCCCTCGTCTCCCGTCCCGACACACCTTAGCAGTCTGTGTTACCACCTGATGGAGGGAGCGGTCCCCAGTGGAGGTCTCTCTACAAGGGAGTCCTCCCCCTTTACATCGGGGACCTGGGGTGGAGAGTGTTGCACATGGCCCTGGCGTGCAACAGATTCTTAAGTTGGTTCACGGACTCACCCGCCGCCTGGCACTTCTGCGGCGAGGAAGAGACCGTGTTCCATGCGTACGTGCAGTGCGGGAAGGTTGCAGCCCCGTGTACGAGTATCTGAAGGGGGGCTGCTCCTCAAGTTTTGGCTGCCTTTTAGCAGCACGCTCCTGATCTTTGGTCACTCGGTACAGAAGGGGGAAGGGTCGGGTGGGAGGGGGGTGGGGGGGAGTCTCCCTGTCGATCTGCTCCTGGGCCCGGTCAAGATGGCCGTTCGTTCGCGGGTCCAGGCAGCGGGCGGTCGACGGTCACACCAGAGGCGACCGATCGCCTGCCCCTTTACCGGGCCTACGTCGGTGCCCGCCTGTCCCTGCAGCGGGAACACGCGGTGTCCACGGGGACTCTGGAAGCCGTCCGTGAACGCTGGTCGCCACGGGGGCGTTGAGTGATTCCTGAGACTGATTCCTGGGAAGTCAGGACTTTCATATGAAGAAAGACTGCATAGACTCGGCTTGTACTCGCTTGAATTTAGAAGATTGAGGGGGGATCTTATAGAAACTTACAAAATTCTTAAGGGGTTGGACAGGCTAGATGCAGGAAGATTGTTCCCGATGTTGGGGAAGTCCAGAACAAGGGGTCACAGTTTAAGGATAAGGGGGAAATCTTTTAGGACCGAGATGAGAAAAACATTTTTCACACAGAGAGTGGTGAATCTCTGGAACTCTCTGCCACAGAAGGTAGTTGAGGCCAGTTCATTGGCTATATTTAAGAGGGAGTTAGATGTGGCCCTTGTGGCTAATGGGATCAGGGGGTATGGAGAGAAGGCAGGTATTGAGTTGGATGGTCAGCCATGATCATATTGAATGGCGGTGCAGGCTCGAAGGGCCAAATGGCCTACTCCCGCACCTATTTTATATGTTTCTATGTCTATGTATTGTTGATTAAGTTGCCGACATTTTAATGTTTAAGAAAGAACTGCAGATGCTGGAAAATCGAAGGTAGACAAAAATGCTGGAGAAACTCAGCGGGTGAGGGAGCATCTATGGAGCGAAGGAAATAGGCGACGTTTCAGGCCGAGACCCTTGTGATAACTGTTTGTTTGTGAACCGCCAATATCGGCAGCCTTTCATCGTGTTACCACTCTGTATTTTTGTTTGTTTTGAATAAAAGCATTTTGGATTATACATTTTTTAAGAAAGAACTGCAGATGCTGTAAAAATCGACGGTCGCCTGTTCCATTGTGCCGTGCCACCCAGTTGATGGGCTGAATGGCCTAATTCTTCTCCTATCCTATTTATGAACTTACGGCCTTACGAACACCACTGGCGCATCACGCATGCACGCTTGTCGTTGCAGGCCCAACTCGTTTGTGATCATTACTGCAAATCGCATTTTGCATTGCAACGCCGACACGCCCGAGGAAATGCATCACTGGATAACGTTACTGCAGCGGGTCAAAGGTGACACCAGGGTGGAGGGACAGGAGTTCATTGTCAGAGGTAAGAGCAGAGAACAGGAACAGGCCCTTTGGCCCACAATGTCCGTGCCGTACATTATGCCAGGTGTTCTGTCCCGAAACGTCACCTATCCATGTTCTCCACAGATGCTGCCTGACCCGCTGAGTTACTCCAGCACTCTGTGAAACGTCACCTATCCATGTTCTCCACAGACGCTGCCTTAAATTTGACTTTTTTAGACTTTTAGATACAGTGCAGAAATAGGCCATTCGGCCCACCCAGTCCGTGCCAACCAGCGATCATAAACTATACTAATTATACTATACTAGTATATAAACTTTTCTCAACTGAACTATACTGAAGTAGATTATACTGAACCTAACCAGCCTATACTAAATTAAACAGAACTATTATACTAAACCATACCAAACTACAGCAAACTATGCAAAACAATGCTAAACTTAACTATACTAAACTAAACTATATTCTAAACTATACAATATTAAACTTAACTATACTACACTAAACAAGAGAGTTAGATAGAGCTATAGGGGGGCTAGTGGAGTCAAGGGATATGGGGAGAGGGCAGGCACAGGTTATTGACTGGGGACGATCAGCCATGATCACAATGAATGGCGATGCTGGCTCGAAGGGCCGAATGGCCTCCTCCTGCACCTACTTTCTATGTTTCTATGTAAACCATACCAAATTATTCTATTCTGAACTAAACGATACTAAGCTAAACTATACTGAACTGTACTAAACTGAACAATGCTAAACTAAACTATACTCAACTGTACTAAACTATACTATACTATACAAGAGACATTTATTTGTCACATGCACCAATTGGTACAGTGAAATGTGTGGTCACCATACAGCCATACGAATAAAATAAAGAACACAGAACACGATATAGTCGTTAACATAAACATCCCCACACAGCGGGATCAAAGTTTCCCCACTGTGAGGGAAGGCACCAAAGTTCAGTCCTCCTCCTCTGTTGTCCTCTGTTGGTAAACTAGACTAAGCTAAACTATACTACACTACACTGTACTATACTGCACCATACTATACTGAACTAAACTATTGTAGATTAACCCTTAATAATCCATGCCATTTATAATCTCCATTACACATATATGCATGCCACCCATTACATGGTATTACGGTACTACACGGTACCACACTAACGAGGTCAGCCTGCTGGCAGTTTGAATGTTCTGTATTTCTGAATGGAATAAAGACGTATGTTTCACCATGTGTGTTGCAGTGGATCATTCACAACGTGGTGTCAGAAGTGGGATCTGAACCCACGCCTCCAAAGGAGACGATAGAATACTACACTCTACTATACTGAGCTATACAATACTACACTGCACTACACTACATTATACTCTACTACACTGAACTACCTTCCTGTCCCTGTCCAGGTTGGCTACAAAAAGAGGTGAAAAGCGGTGGGAAAGGGAACTCCCTGAAGGTGAAGAAGCATTGGTTTGTGCTGACCTACAACTCGCTGGATTACTACCGGACGTGCGAGAGAAACACGGCCAAGCTGGGGACGCTGGTCCTCAACAACCTCTGCTCCGTCCTGCAGCCCGAGGAGAAGATCTTTAAGGAGACAGGTAAACATGGAAACATAAAAACATGGAAAATAGGTGCAGGAGTTGGCCATTCGGCCCTTCGAGCCAGCACCGCCATTCAATGTGATGATGGCTGATCATCCAAAATCAGTACCCCGTTCCTGCCTTTTCCCCATATCCCTTGATCCCCTTAGCCCTAAGAGGTAAATCCAACTCTCTCTTGAAAACATCCAGTGAATTGGTCTCCACAGACTCATAACTCTCTGGGTGGAAACGTTTTTCCTCATCTCAGTCCTAAATGGCCGACTCCATTCTTCTTAAACTGTGACCCCTGGTTCTGGACTCCCCCAACATCGGGAACATTTTTCCTGCATCTAGCCTGTCCAATCCCTTAAGAATTTTATATGTTTGTAAAAAATATCCTCTCATCCTTCTAAATTCCAGTGAATGTGACTTCCATCCCAGTTCACTTACACTATTTATACTCATGTATAAAATCATGAGAGGAATAGATCGGGCAGATGCACGGAGTCTCTTGCCCTGAGTAGAGAAATCGAGGACCAGAGGACATAGGTTTAAGGTGAAGCGGTAAAGATTTAATAGGAATCTGAGGGGTAACTTTTTCACATAAAGGGTGCTGGGTGTATGTAACAAGCTGCCTGAGGAGGTAGTTGAGGCAGAGACTATCGCAATGTTTAAGAAACAGTTGGACAGGTACATGGATAGGACAGATTTTAGAGGGATATGGACCAAACATAGGCAGGTGGGACTAATGTAGCTAGGACATGTTGGCCGACATGGGCAAGTTGGGCTGAAGGGCCTGTTTCACCACTGTATCACCCTGTATAACTCTATGACTGTGACTTTAATCGGAGGGTGGTGAATCTGTGGGATTCTTTGCCACAGAAGGCTGTGGAGGCCAAGTCAATGCATATTTTTAAGGTGGTGATTGACAGGTACATGATTGGTGCAGGTGTCAGGGGTTATGGGGACAAGGCAGGAGAATGGGGTTAGGAGGGAGAGATAGATCAGCCGTGATTGAATGGCGGAGTAGACTTGATGGGCCGAATGGCCTCATTTTGCTCCTAGTCTGATGACCTTATGTCCCCGTAGTTTTGTCTCTGTGGTATTTCCGCCAGGTTACGGGAGGCGGCACTGTGGCGCAGCGGGTAGAACCGCTGCCTCACCGCGCCAGGGACCCGGGTTCGATCCTGACCTTGGGCGCTCTTTGTACGTTCTCACTGTGACCGCGTGGGTTTTCTCCGGGAGCTCCGGTTTCCTCCCACAATCCAAAGATAGGTGTAGGCGTGTAGGTTAATTGGCTTCTGTAAATTTTCCCCAGTGTCTAGGAGAGAGCTAGTGTATGGGGTGATTGTTGGTCTGAGATAGGGTTGCCAACTGTCCTGTATTAGCCGGGACATCCCGTATATTTGGGCTAAATTGGTTTGTCCCGTACAGGACCGCCCTTGTCCCGTATTTGACCGCTACTACTCGGGTCGAGGGGACTGTCGGGTCGGAGCGCCGCGTCCGGCCCCGCCTCACCGGTCCCGACGTAGTGCAGCCCATGGAGTGCAGCAGCAGCAGCAGCAGCGCCTCGCCCGTGGCCCCGTCGGTTGGTCGGCAGCCCGGCTAGCTGTCCGACCTTGGCTTACCGCCGACACCACCACCACCCCTCCTTCTCACGGCCGATCATCGGTTCATGAGTTGGACGGGGCGCCGGACTTTGCGTGAGCGATGTTGCGCGGCCCCCGGGCCAAAACTCCTCAGCTGGCCCCGCCGGCTGGGCTTTGTGTGCAGTCCAGCACCCAGGGCCAACTCATCATTCACCCAGCCACGGCCGAGTCTGACAACGAATCGCCGTCGGGAATTTGTCCTTTGTATTTTGACCGTTCGTCCCTTCTCTTGGGAGTGAGAAAGTTGGCGACCCTAGTCGGGGCGGATTCAGTGGGCCTGTTTCTATACTTCCAAACTAAAACTAAACTGAGCTCTAGTGAACATACCTGGAGAGGGTGTTTACCAGAATGACGGCTGGATTAGGGGGCGCTAGTGACCGGGAGGGGTTGGACTGACTTGGATTGTTTTCTCTGGAACATGAGGTTAAACGGGGACCAGAAGGACATATATCGACGATGATATAGGCACAATTAGGGTGGACAGTTAGAACCATTTCCCTGGGTGAAAATGTCAAAGACTAGAGGACATAGCTGAAAGGTGAGTGGGAATAACAAGTTTAAAGGAGATGTGCCGGGCATGTTTTTTTTTTTACACAGAGTGTGGCGGGTGCTTGGAACGCGCTACCAGGAGTGGTGGTGGAGGCAGATACGATAGTTATACACATTAGCATGTGGACATCCAGGGAAGGCTAGAATATGGATCACAGGCAGGCAGATAGGAGTTGGTTTTGGCATCGTATTCAGCACAGACATGATGGGCCGAAGGGCCTGTTTCCACGCGGTATCCTTCAATCAATCAATCAGTTATATCTTAGATCATAAGACCCAGGAACAGAATCAGGCCGTTCGGCCCTTCAAGTCCGCTCCGCCGTTCAATCATGGCTGATCTATCTCTCCCTCTCAACCCCATTCTCCTGCCTTCTCCCCATAACCCCTGACACCCGTACTGATCGAGAATCTATCTATCTCTACCGTAAAAATATCCACTGATTTGGCCTCCACAGCCGTCTGTGGCAATTAATTCCACAGATTCACCACCCTCTGGCTAAAGAAATTCCTCCTCATCTCCTTCCTAAAGGAACACCCTTTTATTCTGATGTTACGACCTCTAGTCCTAGACTCTGAAAACTAATGGAAACATCCTCTCCACACATCCAATCTATCCGGGCCTTTCATTATTCAGTAAATTTTAATGATCCCCCCCCCTCACCCTTCTAAACTCCAGCGAGTACAGGCCCAGTGCCAACAAACGCTCATCATATGTTAACCCACTCATTCCTGGGATCATTCTCGTAAACCTCCTCTGGACCCTCTCTAGAGCCAGCACATCCTTCCTCAGATATGGGGCCCAAAACCACTTACAATACTCCAAATGCGGTCTGACCAGCGCCTTATAGAGCCCCAGCATTGCAACACATGCCTTAAAAATATCCGTTGACTTGGCCTCCACAGCCTTCTGTGGCAACGCCACAGATTCACCACCTTCTGACTAAAGAAATTCATCCTCATCTCCTTCCTAAAGGTACGTCCTTTAATTCTGAGGCTGTGCCCTCTGATCCTAGACTCTCCCACTAGTGGAAACATCCTCTCCACATGCACTCTATCCAGGCCATTCACTATTTGGAGACCAGTTTCGGCGCTGTCCGTCTGTATAACTCTTTCCCTAATGTGTTGGAAGGAACTGCAGACGCTGGTTTAAACCGAAGATAGACACAAAATGCTGGAGTAACTCAGCGGGACGGGCAGCATCTCTGGAGAGAAGGAATGGGTGACATTTCTGGTCGAGACGTCTGTTTTTAATGGCATATTTGTTTGTGGGTCGGCAGGTTACTGGAACGTCACGGTCTACGGACGTAAGCATTGCTACCGCCTTTACACCAAGCTAATGAATGAAGCCACCAGATGGGCAAATGCAGTCCAGAACGTCATCGACACCAAACCGCCCATCGACACGCCCACACAGCAACTCATTCAGGACATCAAGGTGAGGGGATTTCTGACGAGTTTGTATCTGTGTATAACGCTCTCTCCCCATCATTTGGTTTAGTTTAGTTTACAGCTACAGCTTCGGCACACCGAGTCCGCACCGACCACCGACTTAGAATAAAGGGGATGTCATTTAAGACTGTGGTGAGAAAAAACTTTTTCACCCAGAGAGTTGTGAATTAGTGGAATTCCCTGCCACAGAGGGCAGTGGAGGCCAAGTCACTGGATGGGTTTAAGAGAGAGTTAGATGGAGCTCTAGGGGCTAGTGGAGTCACGGGATATGGGGAGAAGACAGGCACGGGTTATTGATAGGGGACAATCAGCCATGATCACAATGAATGGCGGTGCTGGCTCGAAGGGATGAATGGCCTCCTCCTGCACCTATTTTCTATGTTTCTATGATCCCCGCACATTAACACCTTCCTACACATACACACGGCCCATACCAACCAACATGCCCTATCTACACCTGCCCACGTTTGGCCAATATATATCCCTCTAAATCTGTCCTATCCATGTACCAATTTAATTGTTTGTTAAAAGTTGTGATCGTCCCAGCCTTAACTACCTCCTCCGGCAGCTCATTCCATACACCCACCACCCTTTGTGTGAAAAGGTTACCCCTCAGATTCCTAGTACATCTTTCCCTCCCTCACCTTAAACCTATGTCCTCTGGTCCTCGATTCCCCTACTTTGGGCAAGAGACTCTGTGCGTCTACCCGATCTATTCCTCTCATGATTTTGTACACCTCTATGAGATCACCCCCTTCATCCTACTGCGCTCCAAGGAATAGTGACCCAGCCTACTCAACCTCTCCCTACAGCTCAGACCCTCTAGTCCTGGCAACATTCTCGTAAGTCTTATCTGAACCCTTTCCAGCTTGACAACATCTTTCCTATAACATGGCGCCCAGAACTGAACACAATACTCTAAACGCTGTTCTTCTATCCAATCTATTCCTCTCATAATATTTGTTTTTCCTCCCTTGCTTCTGTGTTCCATATGGTAAGATGCCAAATAGGCCCGAAACGTCACCCATTCCTTCTCTCCAGAGATGCTGCCTTGTCCCGCTGAGTTACTCCAGCATTTTGCGTCCTGCTTTGGGACCAACTTGAAGGGCCGAATGGCCTACTCCTGCACCTATTGTCTATTGAGAAAGCAATTTAATTCCATCTGCTATTCTGTATTTCAGGAAAACTGTCTGAATAATGAAGTTGTGGAACAAATCTACAAAAGAAACCCGATTCTACGCTACACACACCATCCCCTGCACTCCCCCCTACTTCCTCTGCCTTACGGAGATATCAATCTAAGTCGTAAGTATGAAGTACATTTTCTTCTGCCACGTTTGTGTTTAGTTTATAAACACAGCGTGGAAACAGGAGCTCCAGTTTCCACCCACACTCCAAAGACGTGCAGGTTTGTAGGTTAATTGACTGGGTAATTGTAAAAATTGTCCCTAGTGGGTGTAGGACAGTGTTAGTGTGTGGGAATCACTGGTCGTCGCGGACCCGGTGGGCCGAAGGGCCTGTTTCCGTGCTGTATCTCTAAACTAAAGTAAACTAAAACTCCACTGAGTTGCGCGTGTGTGTGTTTTGTTCTGCAGTGCTGAAGGACAAGGGTTACACCAGCCTCCAGGAGGAGGCCATCAAGCTCTTCAACGCCCTGCAGCAGATGGAGTCGGTGGCCGACCCCGTGCCCATTGTCCAGGGCGTGTTACAGACGGGCCAGGATCTGCGGCCGCTGCGCGACGAGCTGTACTGCCAGCTGATCAAACAGACCGCCAAGGCCCCGCACCCCGACAGCCTGGCACACCTGCGCAACTGGCAGCTGCTCACCTGCATGTCCTGCACCTTCCTGCCCTGCCGCTCAATCCTTCGCTACCTCAAGTTCCACCTCAAGAGGTACAAAGCAATACACCGTACAATACAATGCACCAAATGAGGCTCAAACGAAATTTGGTTTCTGCAGTCATAGAACAAAAAAAACACAATTAACAAGACACACACAAATAAGATTATTAAGGGTTTGGACACGCTAGAGGCAGGAAACATGTTCCCAATGTTGGGGGGAGTCCAGATCCAGGGGCCACAGTTTACGAATAAGGAGTAAGCCATTTAGAACGGAGACGAGGAAACACTTTTTCTCACAGAGAGTGGTGAGTCTGTGGAATTCTCTGCCTCAGAGGGCGGTGGAGGCAGGTTCTCTGGATGCTTTCAAGAGAGAGCTAAATAGGGCTTTTAAAAATAGCGGAGTCAGGGGATATGGGGAGAAGGCAGGAACGGGGTACTGATTGGGGATGATCAGCCATGATCACATTGAATGGCGGTGCTGGCTCGAAGGGCCGAATGGTGCACGGTCAAATACGGGACAAGGGCGGTCCTGTACGGGACAAACCAATGTAGCCCAATATACGGGATGTCCCGGCTAATACGGGACAGTTGGCAACCCTAGTTTGCGGGGATCGCTGGTCGGTGCGGACACGGTGAGCCGAAGGGCCTGTTTCCTCGCTGTATCCGGAAACTAAACTAAACTAAACGTTTCATCGGCCATTGCTATTTGCTTCACTATCCAGGATACGAGACCAATTTCCCGGTGAGGTTGAAAAATACGCGACGTTCGTCTACGAATCTCTGAAGAAAACCAAAACGAGAGAGTACGTGCCTTCTCGGGAAGAAATAGTCGCCTTGATCAACAGGCAAGAGATGACCACGACGGTGTGTTGCCACGGGGGAGGCTCCTGTAAGATCACCATTAACTCCCACACCACAGCCGGGGAGGTAAGGACAACGTGCGGGCAAGCTTGGCAGCTTCACCTTGCTCTGCTCTCTCCTGGAACACACCCAAATGTGGACCAGCCCTAGCGTTAAATTAGTAGAGTGGGCAAAAAGGAAACAGAGTGCTGGAGTAACTCAGCGGGTCAGGCAGCATCTGTGGAGAACATGGATAGGTGGCGTTTCACAGAGTGCTGGAGTAACTCAGCGGGTCAGGCAGCATCTGTGGAGAACATGGATAGGTGACGTTTCACAGAGTGCTGGAGTAACTCAGCGGGTCAGGCAGCATCTGTGGAGAACAAAATAAATATCTCGTTCCAACGTAAAATAAAAGTCTTTATGGTAAATGTGTAATTTATTAAATAACACTTTTGGGGAAAATAGCACGTTGGCAAAGCGGTCGAGTTGCTGCCTTACAGCGCCAGAAACCCGACTCTGGGCGCTGTCTGTACGGAGTTTGTACGTTTCTCCCCGTGACCTGCGTGGGTTTTCTCTGAGATCTTCGGTTTCCTCCCACGCTCCAAAGACGTACAGGTTTTTTTGGCTCGGTATAAATGTAAATTGTCCCTAATAATAATAATAATAAATGTTATTTAATGGGCGCCTTTCAAACATCTCAAGGACACCTTACATAGTAATCGGAATAAAAACATATAATCGGAATAGAACAAGTAATAAAGACATCACAGAGACACAAATTAAAAACAGAATTCAATCCAAAAACAGAAAATCAAAAACACAATATGAAGAGAGAGCAGCGGCAGCCAAAGCGCGCCAGCGTCCACTCTCCCTTCACGGCAGCCATCTTGGACACAGACCTACAGGACTACAATTAGACAAAAAAATCATCCCCCCACAGTGGATAGCACTGTGGGGGAAGGCACAATGTCCAGTCCCCACCCCATGTCCACCCCAAAGTCAGGCCTATTGAGGCCACCGCAATTGCCTCTACGGAGGTCCGATGTCCCTGGCCGTTCTCACCGGGTGGTCTTGCCCCGGCGTCGGGAGAGTCCTTTCGGCGGCTGGGCCACCTGGAACGGCCGCTTCCTGGTTGGAGCCCGCGGCTGCCGAAGCCGACAAGGCCGCGCCGGTTTGGCGCTCCCAGGCTCCCGATGATAAAGTCGGCGCCGCCTCTCCGCACCGCCACCCTAGTGTGTGCGTAGGATAGTGTTAGTGTGCGGGGGATTGCCGGTCAGTGCAGACTCGGTGGGCCGAAGGGCCTGTTTCCACTCTGTATCCTGAAACTAAACTAAATTGAGACTGTTTTGTTTCCTCCAGGTTGTTGAGAAGCTGATGCGTGGGTTAGGCATGGAGTACAGTAGAAATATGTTTGCCCTCTTCGAACACAAGGGCACGACGGACAAAGCAATTGAAAGCAGAACTGTTGTGGTCGATATTTTGGCAAAGTTTGAAAAGTAAGTATCACTCTCTATTCATGTTGGGACGTGTAGGTGGATTCCCGGGATGGCGGGACTGTCATATGCTGAGAGAATGGAGCAGCTGGGCTTATATACTCTGGAATTTAGAAAAATGAGAGGGGATCTCATTGAAATGTATAAGATTGTTAAGGGCTTGGACACGCTAGAGGCAGGAAACATGTTCCCGATATTGGGGGAGTCCAGAACCAGGGGCCACAGTTTAAGAATAAGGAGTAAGTCATTTAGAATGGAGACGAGGAAACACTTTTTCTCACAGAGAGTGGTGAGTCTGTGGAATTCTCTGCCTCAGAAGGTTTTCTGGATGCTTTCAAGAGAGTGCTAGATAGGGCTCTTAAAAATAGCAGTCGGGATATGGGGATAAGGCAGGAACGGGGTACTGATTGGGGATGATCAGCCATGATCACATTGAATGGCGGTGCTGACTCGAAGGGCCAAATGGCCTACTCCTGCACCTATTGTCTATTGTCTATTGAATAGCCCCGTAAATAGTCCCTAGTCATAGAGTGATACAGTGCGGAAACACACCCTTCCGGCCAACTTGCCCACACCGCCCAACATATCCCATCTACACTTGTCCTGCCTGCCTGCTTGGCCCATTTCCCTCCAAGCCTGTCCTATCCATGTACCTGTGGTATAGATGGGGCACCTTGGTCAGCATAGACGGCTTGGCCTGAAGGGCTTATTTCTTACTCTCAGAACAGGGGTGTTAAACTCATTTTAGGTCACGGGCAAAATGCGACTTCAAGCGCGTCGGATCGCGTGGTGCGTGCACTAACGCAGCCCGATCGGGCACCGGGGACAGCTGCAGCCCGCTCTGGCATCCGGTTTGACACAGCACAGTTAAAGGCCCGCCGTTCCCACGCCGACCAGCACGTTCAGACTAGTTCTGTGTTACACCCCTTCCTCGACCAGTCACTATGCAATGTGGTAAATTCACAGAAGCCAATTAACCCACAAACCCGCACGTCTTTGGAGTGTTAGTTTGTTTTACTTCAGTTTGTAGTTTAGAGATACAGCGCGGAAATAGGCCCTGTAGTCCACTGAGCCCGCGCCGACCAGCGATCCCCGCACACGAAAGTTATCCCACACTCACCAGGGACAATTTACATTTACACCAAGCCAATTAATCGACAAACTTGCACGTCTTTGGAGTGTGGGAGGAAAACGGAGCACTCGGAGAAAACCCACGTGGGTCGCGGGGGGAACGTACACACACTCCATACAGGCGGCACCCGTAGTCAGGATCGAACCCGGGTCTCTGGCGCTGTGAGGCAGCAACTCTACCGCTGCGCCACGGTGCCACCTTATAATCCTCCTTCCAGCTGTTTGCAGCTGATCTATGGAAAGGAAGTGTCTTCCCACCATTCCCGGGCACCTAATGTCATAAGGGATAGGAAAAGATTCAGGCCATTCGGCCCATCAAGTCTACTCTGCCATTCAATCATGGCTAATCTATCTCTCCCTCCTCAACCCCATTCTCCTGCCTTCTCCCCATAACCCCCGGCACCCGTACTAATCAAGAATCTATCTATCTCTGCCTTAAATATATCCGCTGACTTGTGTCCTCCACAGCCGTCAGTGGCAAAGAATCCCACAGATTCACCACCCTGTGAACCGTTGAATAATGCCGCTCATTTTCTTCCCACATCCAGGGCGGTTGCTACGTCGGGAGATTCGTGGGCGTTCTACTTCAAACTCTACTGCTTCCTTGACATGGAAAACGTACCGAAGGACAGCGTGGAATTTGCCTTCATGTTTGAACAGGTAATTCCATGAGAAGGTTTGGGCAGTGGACGTCGCTCAGTGGCAGAGTACATGCTTGGCCCCAGCTTAACAGAGAAACGTAGAAAATAGGTGCAGGAGTTGGCCATTCGGCCCTTCGAGCCAGCACCGCCATTCAATGTGATCATGGCCGATCATCCACAATCAGTACCCCGTTCCTGCCTTCTCCCCATATCCCCTGACTCCGCTATCTTTAAGAGCCCTATCCAACTCTCTCTTGAAAGTATCCAGAGAACCGACCTCCACCGCCCTCTGAGGCAGAGAATTCCACACTCATAGAAACATAGAAAATAGGTGCAGGCGGAGGCCATTCGGCCCTTCGAGCCAGCACCGCCATTCATTGTGATCATGGCTGATCGTCCCCTATCAATAACCCGTGCCTGCCTTCTCCCCATATCCTCTGACTCCACTAGCCCCTAGAGCTCTATCTAACTATCTCTTAAATCCATCCAGTGACTTGGCCTCCACTGCCCTCTGTGGCAGGGAATTCCATAAATTCACAACTCTCTGGGTGAAAAAGTGTATTCTCACCACAGTCTTAAATGACCTCCCCTTTATTCTAAGACTGTGGCCCCTGGTTCTGGACTCGCCCAACATTGGGAACTTTTTGCCTGCATCTAGCTTATCCAGTCCTTTTATAATTTTATATTTCTATAAGATACCCCCTCATCCTTCTAAACTCCAGTGAATACTAGCCTAGTCTTCTCAATCTTTCCTCATATGACAGTCCCGCCATCCCAGGGATCAATCTCGTGAACCTACGCTGTACTGCCTCAATCACAAGGATGTCCTTTCTCAAATTAGGACCAAAACTGTACACAATACTCCAGATGTGGTCTCACCAGAGCCCTATACAACTGCAGAAGAACCTCATTACTCCTATACTGAAATCCTCTTGTTATGAAGGCCAACATTCCTTTAGCTTTCTTCACTGCCTGCTGTACCTGCACACCAACTTTCAGTGACCAGTGTACAAGGACACCCAGGTCTCGCTGTACCTCCCCCTCACCTAACCTAACCCCATTGAGATAATAATCTGCCCCCTTGTTTTTGCAGCCAAAGTGGATAACCTCACATTTATCTTTATTATACTGCATCTGCCACGCATCTGCCCACTCACTCAACCTGTCCAGGTCACCCTGCAACCTCCTAACATCCTCTTCACAGTTCACACTGCCACCCAGCTTTGTGTCATCCGCAAACTTGCTAGTATTGCTCCTAATTCCCTCTTCCAAATCATTAATATATATGGTAAACAGTTGTGGCCCCAACACCGAGCCTTGCGGCACTCCACTCGCCACTGCCTGCCATTCTGAAAAGGACCCGTTCACTCCTACTCTTTGCTTCCGGTCTGCCAACCAATTTTCTATCCATGTCAACATCCTACCCCCAATACCATGTGCTCTAATTTTAGTCACCAGTCTCCCGTGCGGGACCTTATCAAAGGCTTTCTGAAAGTCTAGATACACTACATCCACTGGCACCCCTTCATCCATTTTACTTGTCACATCCTCAAAAAATTCCAGAAGATTAGTCAAGCATGATTTCCCTTTCATAAATCCACGTTGACTTGGACTAATCCTTTTGCTGCTATCCAAATGCCCCATTATTACCTCTTTAATAATTGACTCCAGCATCTTTCCCACCATCGAAGTCAGGCTAACTGGTCTGTAATTCCCCGTTTTCTCTCTCGCTCCTTTCTTGAAAAGTGGGATAACATTAGCTATCCTCCAATCCACAGGAACTGATCCTGAATCTATTGAACATTGGAAAATGATCTCCAATGCGTCCACTATTTCTAGAGCCACCTCCCTGAGGACCCTGGGATGCAGACCATCAGGCCCAGGGGATTTATCATCCTTCAGTCCCATTAGCCTACCCAATACTATTTCTCGCCTAATGAAAATTTCTTTCAGTTCCTCTACCCCCTTAGATCCTCTGTCCTCCAGTACATCTGGGAGATTGTTTGTGTCTTCCTTAGTGAAGACAGATCCGAAGTACCTATTCAACTCTTCTGCCATTTCCTTGTTGCCCATAATAATTTCACCCGTGTCTGCCTTCAAGGGACCCACATTTGACTTTTTTCCCCTTAATATATCTAAAGAAGCTTTTACTGTCCTGCTTTATATTCCTGGCCAGCTTCCCATCGTACTTCATCTTTTCAGCCCATATTGCCCATTTTGTTTCCTTCTGTTGTCCTATGAAAGTTTCCCAATCCTCTGGCTTTCGGCTACTCTTTGCTGTGTTATACATCTTTTCTTTTAGTTTTATTCTATCCCTAACTTCTCTTGTCAGCCACGGTTGCCTCCTACTCCCCTTAGAATCTTTCTTCCTTTTTGGAATGAAATGATCCTGCGTCTTCCGGATCATGCCCAGAAATTCCTGCCATTGCTGTTCCACCGTCATTCCTGCCAGGATCACTTTCCAGTCTACCTTGGCCAGCTCCTCCCTCATGCCTTCATAGTCCCCTTTGTTCAACTGCATCACTGACACTTCCGATTTAACCTTCTCCTTCTCAAATTGCAACTCTCTGTGAGAAAAAATGTTTACTCGTCTCAGTCCTAAATGGCTTACCCCTTATTCTTAAACTGTGGCCCCTGGTTCTGGACTCCCCCCAACAACGGGAACATGTTTCCTGCCTCTAAACCCTTAATGATCTTATATGTTTCAATAACATCCCCTCTCAGAGTATACAAGCTCTCAGAGTATACAAGCCCAGCCGCTCCATTCTCTCAGCATATGACAGAGGGGGAAATGTTTTACACAAGAGGGCGGTGGGTGCCTGGGACGCGGTGCCAGGGGTGGTGGTGGAGGCAGATATGATAGTGGAGTTTAAGAGGTGTATTGATAGGCGCGTGGAGATGCTGAGAATCGAGGGATATGGATCACGTGCGGGCAGAAGAGATCAGTTTAACTTGGCATCATGTTCGGCACAGACATTGTGGGGCCGAAGGGAGAAGGCAGGAACATGGGGTTGAGAGGAGACGTTTCACACAGATTGTTCCATACACCCACCACCCTTTGTGTGGAAAAAGTTACTCCTCAGATTCCTCTCAAATCTTTTCCCCTTCACCTTAAACCTATGTCCTCTGGTCCTCGATTCCCCTACTCTGGGCAAGCGACTCTGTGCGTCTACCCGATCTATTCCTCTCATGATTTTCCACACCTCTGTAAAAGATCACCCCTCATCCTCCTGCGCTCCAGGGAATAGAGACCCAGCCTGCTCAACCTCTCCCTATAGCTCACACCCTCTAGTCCTGGCGACATCCTTGTAAATATCTATAGATAGACACAAAATGCTGGAGTAAATCAGTGGTATAGGCAGCATCTCAGGCGAGAAGGAATGGGTGATGTTACTCCGGCACTCTGTGAAACGTCACCTATCCATGTTCTCCAGAGACGCTGCCTGACCCGCTGAGTTACTCCAGCACTCTGTGAAACGTCACCTATCCATGTTCCCCACAGATGCTGCCTGACCCGCGCTCTTTGGCGTAAAGCAGCATCTACAGTTGGTTGCTACTAACATCTTCTCTGCACCCTTTCCAGCTGTGACAACATCTCTCTGGCCCCCACACTGACGTGTTTCTGTGTGTGTGTGTGTGTGTGTTTTGACTGCAGGCTCACGAGGCAGTAATCCGCGGCCACTACCCAGCCCCCGAGGAGAGCCTGCAGTACCTGGCCGCGCTGAGGCTCCAGTTCCTGCAGGGGGACCACTCGCCGGAGTCCGCGCTGCCCGAGATGGACGCCGTGTTCCCGACGGAGAGGGTGAAGGCCCGGATCAGCCAGTCCACCAGGACCTTCTCCCCCACCGGGGACCGGGGCGAGCGGAAGCGGGCCAGCTTCCTGGAGGGGACGCTGCGGCGAAGCTTCCGGGCGTCCTCCCTCGGCCGCTCCAGGTCGGAGGACGAGCAGATGGTGGAGATGTGGGTGAAGGAGGAGGTGTCGTCGGCCAAGGTCAACATCGAGGACAAGTGGAGGAAGATGCAGGGGCTGAGCCAAGAGCAGGCCATGGCCAAGTACATGGCCCTCGTCAGAGAGTGGCCCGGCTACGGCTCCACCCTGTTTGATGTGGAGGTGAATATCGACAAGTCCGTGACATTGTAGTGCGGAGATACAGCGCGGAAACTATCCCTTTTTAAAAAATTATTGTTTTTTTATTAGAAGCATATGCATATCATAACCAAAACACAATTACATATTAACACAGCTTCTATTTATTTTATTTTTTAATAGATTTTGAGAGATACAGCTATAGAAAGAAAAGAGAGAGAAAAAATAAAAAATAAAAAATAAATTACCAATAACATAATTTTGGAGATGGGTCCGTAGATTATAAAGTGTAAAAACTGTCCCTTTTAACGTCGCGTGTACCGAGGTACAGTGAAAAGCTAACCAGTAAGAATAAGGAGTAAGCCATTTAGAACGGAGACGAGGAAACGCTTTTTCTCACAGAGAGTGGTGAGTCTGTGGAATTCTCTGCCTCAGAGGGCGGTGGAGGCAGGTTCTCTGGATGCTTCAAAGAGAGAGCTAGATCGGGCTCTTAAAAATAGCGGAGTCAGGGGATATGGGGAGAAGGCAGGAACGGGGTACTGATTTGGGGATGATCAGCCATGATCATATTGAATGGCGGTGCTGGCTCGAAGGGCCAAATGGCCTACTCCTGCACCTATTGTCTATTGTCTATTGTCAGCGGAAATCCAACACATGATTACAATCAGGTGGGGCAGCATCTATGGAGCGAAGATGTTGGCTTGGCTCCATAGATGTTGCCTCTCCAGCATTTTTGTCTACCTTCGATTTTCCAGCTTTATCTGCAGTTCCCTCTTGAACACGATTACAATCGAGCCATTTACAGTCTCCAGATACATGATAAGGGAATACCATTTAGACAATAGACAATACACAATAGGTGTAGGAGTATGCCATTCGGCCCTTCGTGCCAGCGCCATCATTCAACGTGATCATGGCTGATCATCCCCAATCAGTACCCCGTTCCTGCCTTCTCTCCATAACCCCTGACTCCGCTATTTTTAAGAGCCCTATCTAGCTCTCTCTTGAAAGCATCCAGAGAACCTGCCTCCACCGCCCTCTGAGGCAGAGAATTCCACAGACTCACCACACTCTGTGAGAAAAAGTGTTTCCTCATCTCCGTTCTAAATGGCTTACTCCTTATTCTTAAACTGTGGCCCCTGGTTCTGGACTCCCCCAACATCGGGAACATGTTTCCTGCCTCTAGCGTGTCCAAGCCCTTAACAATCTTATATGTTTCAATGAGATGCCCTCTCATCCTTCTAAACTCCAGAGTGTACAAGCCCAGCTGCTCCATTCTCTCAGCATATGACAGTCCCGCCATCCCGGGAATTAACCTTGTAAACCTACGCTGCACTCCCTCAATAGCAAGAATAGCAAAGGCAATTAACTTACTAACGTGCGCGCCTTTGGGGTGTGGGGGTAAACCACAGCAAGCGGTGAAAACCCACGCGGTCACAGGGAGAACGTACAGACAGCACCCGTAATCAGGATAGAACCCGGGTCTCTGACGCTGTGAGGCGGCAACTCTACCGCTGTGACACCGCGCTGTCCGATGTATAATCTTTCCGTTGACCAGATACCACGCAACAGAACGTATGTCACCGTACCTCGGTACAAACTCCCTTCCATTGACTCCATCTACACTTCAAGGCCAGCAGCACAATCAAGGACCAGTCTCACCCCGGTCACTCCCTCTGGACGCACACCTCCAGATTCAGGAGCAGTTTCTTCCCAGCTGTTGTCAGGGAACCGAACCATTCTACCAACAAACAATTAGGCAGGTACATGGATAGGACAGGTTTGGAGGGATAGGGACCAAACGCGTGTGGGCGTTGGGCCGAAGGGCCTGTTTCCACTCTGTGTCACTCGATGACAACAACAGAGCAGTGCTGAGCTACTATCCACCTCATTGGTGACCCTCGTTCTATCCTTGATCGAACCTTGCTGGCTTTACCTTACGGGGACGACAGATGGCACAATGGGCTAAGTGTTCGGCTGGCAACCGGAAGGTAGCCGGTTCGAATCCCGCTTGGAGTGCATACTGTCGTTGTGTCCTTGGGCAAGACACTTCACCCACCTTTGCCTGTGTGTGAATGTGTGTGAATGTGTGTGAGTGATTGGTGGTGGTCGGAGGGGCCGTAGGCGCAGATTGGCAGCCACGCCTCTGTCAGTCTGCCCCAGGGCAGCTGTGGCTACAGAAGTAGCTCACCACCACCGAGTGTGACTGAGGAGTGAATGAATAATGCGATGTAAAGCGCCTTGAGTATTAGAAATGCGCTATATAAATCCCATCCATTATTATTATTATTATTTACCTTGCACTAAACGCTATTCCCTCATCATGTATCTGTACACTGTAAATAGTTTGCTTGTAATCACGTATTGTCTTTCCGCTGACTGGTTAGCACGCAACAAAAACCTTTCACTGTACCTCGGTACACGTGACAATATTCTAAACTGAACCAAACTAAACTAAACTAAGCAAAGGGGCAGTCACGGTGGCGCAGGGGTAGAGTTGTTGCCTCACAGCGAATGCAGCGCCGGAGACCCGGGTTCGATCCCGACTACCGGCGCTGTCTGTACGCAGTTTGTACGTTCTCCCCGTGAACCAAGTGGGTTTTCTCCGAGATCTTCGGTTTGCTCCCACATTCCAAAGACGTGCAGGTTTGTAGGTTAATTGGCTCGGTATAAATGTAAAAATCGTAATCGTAAAAATGTAAAAAGCTGTAAAAACCCACCTAGTGGGTGTAGGATGGTGTTAATGTGCGGGGATCGCTGGCAGGCGCGGACCCAGTGGGCCAAAGGACCCGTTTCTCTAAACTAAACTAAACTAAAACCTCGGCACATGTGACAATAAACTAAAGTGCTTCGCTGTTAATAATAAATTGTTAACGGAATAATAATGGGGATGATCAGCCTTGATCACATTGAATGGCGGTGCTGGCTCGAAGGGTCAAATGTCTATTGTCTATAATACTTGGCGGTGTTGTGTGTTACAGTGTAAGGAAGGTGGCTTCCCCCAGGAGCTGTGGCTGGGCGTCTGTGCCGATTCTGTGTCCGTGTACAAGAGGAGAGAGGCCAGGCCGCTGGAGACGTTCCCGTACGAGAATATCCGCTCGTTTGGCGCTCCGCACTCCACCACCTACAAGATTGTGGTCGATGAGAGGGAACTGTTGTTTGACACCACCGAGGTAAAACCTGGTGCTTAACTGGATCACGTACGGGGTATAATGCCGAACTACTATCCACCTCTTTGGTGACCCTCGGACTATCCTTGACTGGACGTTGCTGGCTTTGCCTTGCACTAAACGTTATTCCCTTATCATGTATCTGTACACTGTGAACGGATCGATTGTAATCGTGTATTGTCTTTCCACTGGTAGACAAAAATGCTGGAGAAACTCGAAACGACCCGAAACGTTGCCTATTTCCTTCGCTCCATAGATGCTGCCTCACCCGATTGTTGTAATGTGTTGTTTTTGGTGCAGGAGTAGGCCATTCGGCCCTTCAAGCCAGCACCGTCATTCAACATGATCATGGCTGATCATCCCCAAATCAGTACCCCGTTCCTGCCTTCTCCCCATATCCCCTGACTCCACTATCTTTAAGAGCCCTATCTAGCTCTCTCTTGAAAGCATCCAGAGAACCCGCCTTCACCTCAGCGGGTGAGGCAGCATCTAGAAACGGAAGAGGTGGAGCTAGTGGGCTGAGGGAGAGCTGAGAAGGGGAGGAGGTTCTCACCAGGGTCTCTTCTATACCCCGTAACTCTGCTCTCACTCCCCATCCCCCCACCCTACCAGCCGTCACATACAACAAATAATCCTCTGACATTTTCGCCACCTCCAACGTGACCCCACCACTCGCCACATCTTCCCATCTCCTCCCCTGTCAGCTTTCCGCAAAGACCGCTCCCTCCGTAACTCTCTGGTCAATCCTTCCCTTCCCACCTGCACCACCCCCTCTCCGGGCACTTTCCTTTCAACCACAAGAAATGCTACATTTGTTGCTTTACCTCAAGTCAAGTCAAGTCACTTTTATTTCTATAGCACAATTAAAAAACAACTCTCGTTGGCCAAAGTGCTTTACATTGGTGGAGGTACTAATGTTATACAACATTGGTTCATAGATTAAGTACATACATAAATACATACATACAGCCCTCCCTCAGAGGACGTCAGGAAAGGCTTGAGAGTAAAGATGAGTTTTTAGTCTCGACTTAAAAGAGTCGATGGAGGGGGCAGTTCTGATGGGAAGAGGGATGCTGTTCCACAGTCTAGGAGCTGCAACCGCAAAGGCGCGGTCGCCCCTGAGCTTAAACCTAGACCGCGGGATGTTCAGTAACCCCAAGTCGGCCGATCTGAGGGACCTGGAGGTGGTGTGGTGGGTAAGCAGCCTTTTGATGTAGGTGGGGGCAAGCCCGTTAACATAAAAAAGGAGCTTGAAATTTATTCAGAACCGCACAGGGAGCCAGTGGAGAGAGGCCAGGATCGGGGTGATGTGGTCCCTTTTTCGGGTGCCGGTCAGGAGTTTCGCCGCGGCATTTTGGACCAGTTGCAGGCAGGACAGGGAAGATTGGCTGACGCCAGCGTAAAGGGAGTTGCAGTAATCTAGGCGGGAGGAGATAAATGTGTGGATGATCTTTTCGAGGTCATCAAAGTGGAGGAATTGTTTTATTTTAGCTATCGTCCAAAGCTGGAAGAAGCTAGCTTTTACCACGGCATTGACTTGTTTGACAAATTTCAACGCTGAGTCTTTTGACGTGAGGTTTGAGTAATGGGGTAAGGCTTCCATGACTTCCCCCCCTTGACTCACAACACTCTTTGTGAAAAAGTGTTTCCTCGTCTCCGTTCTAAATGGCTTCCCCCTTAAGGGTCTCGACCCGAAACGTCACCCATTCCTGCTCTCCAGAGATGCTGCCTGTCCCGCTGAGTTACTCCAGCCTTTTGTGTCGATCTTTGATTTTAAACCAGCGTCTGCAGTTCCTGCCTGCACTAAAAAACTGTGTTGTTTACTTCTGCAGGTGGTGGACCTGGCCAGGCTGATGAAAGCCTACATCAGCATGATTGTGAAACGTCGCTACAGTTCCCCTTGCTCGGCGAGCAGTTAGCGCGCCGCGAGAGCTCGTCCACGCGGGAGTCCGCCAACGCCGGCGGCCTGGAACTCCCCCACCCCCCCTCCCATCAGTCAGTCTACCTTTAGCTTGCAGACTCTACCCTTCCACGGTGCTCAATCTAAGCCATATTCAACGTCGGATGTGGACAATTGGAGAGCCCGCTCGCTCTGGTGAGGAAACGCCGGGATATTTCAACCAGAGGCGAGAAAGAGCGTCGTCTTTTCCCTCGACGTTTCCCCTCAGGACTTCTGATCTTGATCGCGCATTTGCCTTGTTGCCTTAACACACACACACACACACACACACACACACACACACTGCCTTAACAAAGGTGCCTTACAGTAAGACGTTCCCAGCTACGAGCGTACAGAGGCTGCTTTGAACAATGAGGTGCCGCAAGAGGACACAAAGTCAAATATTAACCTGCTGAATCGGTGAGGCTGCCAGAGCTCTCGACGTCTTTGGACGGACGGGGCAAGCTGGTTCTCTCTGGGAGCTTTGAGGAGCAACGTTGGCATCTGAAGCAACACTCTGGCTGAGACTGTTAGCTATGCTTCTGCACTAAAGAGCCGTGCCCTTGGACTGAAGGGGGCGAGAGGGGGGATGATTAACCTGGAGGGCTGCAGGCAGCTCACGGTCACACACGTCATTGGTGACTGGTACCTTAACACCTTTTTATTTTTTCTTTCCTGAAGGGAACTTGAATGTGTAACGCTGTATACGTTGAAGACGCAAGGAACTGCAGATGCCGGTGTACCAAACAAAAAAAGACACAAAGTGCTGGAGGGGTTGAGCAGGCTGGGACTCTATTCCTTGGAGCACAGGAGGATGAGGGGTGATCTTATAGAGGTGTACAAAATCATGAGAGGACAATCTTATGGATGTCCCATCTACACTAGTCCGAGCTGCCCATGTTTGGCCCATATCCCTCTAAACCTGTCCCATCCATGTAACTGTCTAACTGTTTCTTAAACGATGGGAGAGTCCCAGCCTCAACTACCTCGTTCCATGCACCCATGTAAGTGTAAAAGATACCCCTCGGGCTCCTATTAAATCTTCCCGACCTCACCTTAAACCTATGTCCACTGGTTCTCGATTCCCCTACTCTGGGCCAGAGACTCTGTGCATCTACCCGATCTATACTTCTCATGGTTTTATACACGTCTATAAGATCATAAGAGTGATACAGCGTGGAAACAGGCCCTTCGGCCCAACTTGCCCACACAGCCCAACATGTCCCAGCTACACTAGTCCCACCTGCCTGCGTTTGGGCCATGTCCCTCCAAACCTGTCCTATAAATGTACCTGTCCATTCAATGATACGTCACCTGTATCATTGTCACCTGTAACAAGCAAGGTACAGTGAAAAGCTTTGTTTTTGCTGACAACCCAGTGAAATCAAACAGCAGACGTCACCTAGGCCGAACACAAAGAGTCATCATGTTTCTGGTGCTGACAAAGTTATAAAAGTCACTAAATACTGCACTTCTTAAACGTTGCAATAGTCCCAGCCTCAACTACCTCCTCTGGCAGCTCGTTCCATACACCCACCACCCTTTGTGTAAAAAAGTTACCCCTCAGGTTCTTAAATCTTTTCCCCTTCACCTTAAACCCATGTCCTCTGGTCCTCGATCCCCCTACTCTGGGCAAGAGACTCCACCCGATCTATTCCTCTCGTGATTTTATACACCCCTATAAGTTCACCCCTCATCCTCCTGCGCTCCAAGGAATAGAGACGCAGCCTGCTCAACCTCTCCCTGTAGCTCACACCCTCTAGTCAAAGCAGGTGAGCTGCTATTAAATGTTCAACTGGGAAATCGAAGCAGAATCAGGTTATTCTGCCCCTCAAATCTCTACTACCCCATTCAATAAGATCCTCCACTAATCCACTCTGTGAAACGTCACATATCCATGTTCTCCATAGATGCTGCCTGACCCGCTGAGTTACTCCAGCACTCTGTGTCTTTTTTCTTTGTACATGTTGATTGTGTGTGAGTGTACATTTGTAACAACAAAGTTAGCGGTTTGATCTGAACTGTAACTCTTAATCGAACATTCGTTCCTGGACTAAATCCGAAAGTGCGTAACGTTTTTACTTTGATATATATATGTGAATCCCCGGGCTACAATCATACTGCAGTATATGTTGTAGATTGCTTGGACTTCAGTTTTGAAACATTTTCTCAGATGTCGAAGCTAACATAAATAAAAGTATTTATATGGTTGCAAACAGATTTGTATGCTTAAGTTAAACATAAAATATATAAATGATAAATTAAGTACATTTTCGTCATTACAATTTTTGCTACTTACCAAGTTTAGTTTAGTATAGTGGAGTTTAGAGATACAGTGCGGAAACAGGCCCTACGACCCACTTTTCACTGTACCTCGGTACACGTGACAATAAACTAAACTAACTAGTGAAAAGCTTTTGTTGCGTGCTATCCAGTCAGCGGAAAGACAATACATGCTTACAATCGAGCCGTCCGCAGTGTACAGATGCAGTGTAAATTGTCCCTCGTGCGTAGGAGAGTACTGGTGTACGGGGTGGTCGCTGGACGGCACGGACTCTATGGGCCGAAGGGCCTGTTCCCATGATGTACCTCTAAAGTCTAAAGATTTGCAGGGATAGGTTGGGACCTTTTCTTCTGAGGCAAACGCAGGCAAGTGGGACTAGTATAGATGGGACGTGTTGGTCAATGTGGGCAAGTTGGGCCGATGTGTTTGTTTCCACGCTGTATCACTCAATGCAAATTGACGGCAAAATTATTTTCTTACATTCCAGTAGAATATTGCCATACTTAAGCACAAGTGTACAGACATATTCTACCGACCGACCCCCCCCCCCCCCCCCCCCCCCATGCAAGAGGCACCAGGTCTTTACGCCATTTTCGGAGTCCAGTCCACACTCTGGGTGTTATGACAATTGACAATAGGTGCAGGAGTAGGCCATTCGGCCCTTCGAGCCAGCACCGCCATTCAATGTGATCATGGCTGATCATCCCCAATCAGTACCCCGTTCCTGCCTTCTCCCCATATCCCCTGACTCCGCTATTTTTTAAGAGCCCTATCTAGCTCTCTCTTGAAAGCATCCAGATGAACCTGCCTCCACCGCCCTCTGAGGCAGAGAATTCCACAGACTCGCCACTCTCTGTGAGAAAAAGTGTTTCCTCGTCTCCGTTCTAAATGGCTTACTCCTTATTCTTAAACTATGGCCCCTGGTTCTGGACTCCACCCACATCGGGAACATGTTTCCTGCCTCTAGCGTGTCCAAACCCTTAACAATCTTATATGTTTCAATGAGATTGCCTCTCATCCTTCTAAACTCCAGAGTGTACAAGCCCAGCCGCTCCATTCTCTCAGCATATGGCAGTCCCGCCATCCTGGATCCGATCCAGGCGAGCCCCAGGCTGCTGCTGGGCCTTCCTTGGTCGACCAGTGTCCCCACGCCCCTCTCCTCTCCTCGCCCGTCCACCTTTGTGGCCCAGGGGTGGGGGTGGGTGGGAGCCTCCTGCAGCCGACATCGACCATCCACTCTATCCAGGCCTTTCACTATTCTGTGCGTTTCGACGAGGGCCCCCTCCCCATTCTTCTAAACTCCAGCGAGTACAGGCCCAGTGCCGTCAAACGCTCTTCATGTATTCACCCCACTCACTCCCGGGATCATTCTCGTGAACCTCCTCTGGACCCTCTCCAGAGCCGGCACATCCTTCCTCAGATACGGGGCCCAAAATTGTTCACAATATTCCAGCCTGATAATCAGGATTCATCGCCACAGAGAGCTGTGGTTATTTTTAAGGCGAGAGATAGGATAGATTCTTGATTTGTACGGGTGTCAGGGGTTACACGAGAATGAGAATGAGACGTGAATTGGCCAAGATTGACTGGCAATTAATTCTAAAAGGGTTGACGGTGGATATGCAATGGAAGACATTTAAAGACTGCATGGATGAACTACAAAAATTGTTCATCCCAGTTTGGCAAAAGAATAAATCAGGGAAGGTAGTGCATCCGTGGATAACAAGGGAAATCAGGGATAGTATCAAAGCGAAGGATGATGCGTACAAATTAGCCAGAAAAAGCAGCATACCGGAGGACTGGGAGAAATTCAGAGACCAGCAGAGGAGGACAAAGGGCTTAATTAGGAAAGGAAAAATAGATTATGAAAGAAAACTGGCAGGGAACATAAAAACTGACTGCAAAAGTTTTTATAGATATGTGAAAAGAAAGAGATTAGTTAAAACAAATGTAGGTCCCTTGCAGTCAGAAACGGGTGAGTTGATCATGGGGAACAAGGATATGGCGGACCAATTGAATAACTACTTTGGTTCCGTCTTCACTAAGGAAGACATAAATAATCTGCCGGAAATAGCAGGGGACCGCGGGTCAAAGGAGTTGGAGGAATTGAGTGAAATCCAGGTTAGCCGGGAAGTGGTGTTGGGTAAATTAAATGGATTAAAGGCCGATAAATCCCCAGGGCCAGATAGGCTGCATCCCAGAGTACTTAAGGAAGTAGCTCCAGAAATAGTGGATGCATTAGTAATAATCTTTCAAAACTCTTTAGATTCTGGAGTAGTTCCTGAGGATTGGCGGGTAGCAAACGTAACCCCACTTTTTAAGAAGGGAGGGAGAGAGAAAACGGGGAATTACAGACCAGTTAGTCTAACATCGGTAGTGGGGAAACTGCTAGAGTCAGTTATTAAAGATGGGATAGCAGCACATTTGGAAAGTGGTGAAATCATTGGACAAAGTCAGCATGGATTTACAAAAGGTAAATCATGTCTGACGAATCTTATAGAATTTTTCGAGGATGTAACTAGTAGCGTGGATAGGGGAGAACCAGTGGATGTGGTGTATCTGGACTTCCAGAAGGCTTTCGACAAGGTCCCACATAAGAGATTAGTTTACAAACTTAAAGCACACGGCATTGGGGGTTCAGTATTGATGTGGATAGAGAACTGGCTGGCAAACAGGAAGCAAAGAGTAGGAGTAAACGGGTCCTTTTCACAATGGCAGGCAGTGACTAGTGCGGTACCACAAGGCTCAGTGCTGGGACCCCAGCTATTTACAATATATATTAATGATCTGGATGAGGGAATTGAAGGCAATATCTCCAAGTTTGCGGATGACACTAAGCTGGGGGGCAGTGTTAGCTGTGAGGAGGATGCTAGGAGACTGCAAGGTGACTTGGATAGGCTGGGTGAGTGGGCAAATGTTTGGCAGATGCAGTATAATGTGGATAAATGTGAGGTTCTCCATTTTGGTGGCAAAAACAGGAAAGCAGACTATTATCTAAATGGTGGCCGACTAGGAAAAGGGGAGATGCAGCGAGACCTGGGTGTCATGGTACACCAGTCATTGAAAGTGGGCATGCAGGTGCAGCAGGCAGTGAAGAAAGCAAATGGTATGTTAGCTTTCATAGCAAAAGGATTTGAGTATAGGAGCAGGGAGGTTGGTTCTACTGCAGTTGTACAGGGTCTTGGTGAGACCACACCTGGAGTATTGCGTACAGTTTTGGTCTCCAAATCTGAGGAAGGACATTATTGCCATAGAGGGAGTGCAGAGAAGGTTCACCAGACTGATTCCTGGGATGTCAGGACTGTCTTATGAAGAAAGACTGGATAGACTTGGTTTATACTCTCTAGAATTTAGGAGATTGAGAGGGGATCTTATAGAAACTTACAAAATTCTTAAGGGGTTGGACAGGCTAGATGCAGGAAGATTGCTCCCGATGTTGGGGAAGTCCAGGACAAGGGGTCACAGCTTAAGGATAAGGGGGAAATCCTTTAAAACCGAGATGAGAAGAACTTTTTTCACACAGAGAGTGGTGAATCTCTGGAACTCCCTGCCACAGAGGGTAGTCGAGGCCAGTTCATTGGCTATATTTAAGAGGGAGTTAGATGTGGCCCTTGTGACTAAGGGGATCAGGGGGTATGGAGAGAAGGCAGGTACGGGATACTGAGTTGGATGATCAGCCATGATCATATTGAATGGCGGTGCAGGCTCGAAGGGCCGAATGGCCTACTCCTGCACCTAATTTCTATGTTTCTATGTTTCTATGTTTACAGGGAGAAGGCAGGAGAATGGGGTTGAAAGGGAGAGATAGATCAGCCATGATTGAATGGTGGTGCTGACTCGATGGGCCGAATGGCCTAATTCTGTTCCTATGACTTATGGTAGTAAAGGCAAGTTGGGCCGAAGGACCTGTTTCCACTCTGTACGGTGTTATGACTCGATACCACTACTAGAGGCCCACCCTCCTTAACCTTTCTTCCCGACTCAACCCTTTTTGATAAATTTGGGCGATTGATAGATACAGCGTGGAAACAGGCCCTTCGGTCCAACGAGTCCATACCAACCATCGATCACCCGTGCACACGAGTCCTCCACTCCCACTTTCTCATCCACTCCCTACACACTAGAGGAAGTTTATGGAGAGGCCATTAACCTGCAAACCCGCAAGCCTTTGGCATGTTGGAGGAAACCGGAGCACCCGGAGAAAACCCACGCGGTCACAGGGAGAACATGCAAACTGTTGATTAGTTCAGGTGTCGGGGGTTATTTATTAGTTCAGGTGTCGGGGGTCATTTAAGACTGAGGTGAGAAAAAACTTTTTCACTCAGAGAGTTGTGAATTAGTGGAATTCCTTGCCACATAGGGCAGTGGAGGCCAAGTCACTGGATGGATTTAAGAGAGAGTTAGATAGAGCTCTAGGGGCTGGTGGAATCAAGGGATATGGGGAGAAGGCAGGCACGGGTTATTGATTTGGGGACGATCAGCCATGATCGCAATGAATGGCGGTGCTGGCTCGAAGGGCCGAATGGCCTCCTCCTGCACCTATTTTCTATGTTATGGGAAAAAGACAGGAGAATGGGGTTTGGAGGGAGAGATGGATCAGTCATGATTGAATGGCGGAGTAGACTCGATGGGGTGAATGGCCTAATTCTGCTCCTTTTCCTCATGACCTGATGAACTCCACACACCCACACACACACACACAGACAACCCCCGAGGTCAGGTTGGAAGCCGGGCCTCTGGCTTTGTGAGGCAGCAGCTCCACCCGCTGCACCGCAGTGAACTTGCTGAACCTCCTCCACAACGCTGTGTAGCACGTCTCACCCCGGCCACTCCCTCTTCTCCCTGCTCCCATCGGGCAAGAGGTACAGAAGTGTGAAAACGCACACCTCCAGAATCAGAGGGAGGCAAAAATGCTGGAGAAACTCAGCGGGTGAGGCAGCATCTATGGAGCGAAGGAATAGGCAATGTTTCGGGTCGAGACCCTTCTTCAGACTGATGTGGGGCTGGGGGCGAGGAAGAAGAAAGGAAGAGGCGGAGACAGTGGGCTGTGGGAGAGCTGGGAAGGGGAGGGGAAAGAAGGAGAAAGCAGGGACTACCTGAAACTGGAGAAGTCAATGTTCATACCACTGGGGTATAAACTGCCCAAGCGAGATATGAGGTGCTGCTCCTCCAATTTACGGTGGGCCTCACTCTGGTCATGGAGGAGACCCAGGACAGAAAGGTCGGATTCGGAATGGGAGGGGGAGTTGAAGTGCTGAGCCACCGGGAGATCAGGTTGGTTATTGCGAACCGAGCGGAGGTGTTGGGCGAAACGATCGCCAAGCCTGCACTTGGTCTCACCGATGAAGATCAGCTGACACCTAGAGCAGCGGATAAAATAGATATGGTTGGAGGAGGTGCAGGTGAACCTCTGCCTCACCTGGAAAGACTGCTTGGGTCCTTGGATGGAGTCAAGGGGGGAGGTAAAGCGACAAATGTAGCATTTCCAGATTCAGGGACAGTTTCTTCCCAGCTGTTATCAGGCAACTGAACCGTCTTCTCACCAACTAGAGAGCGGTCCTGACCTCCCAACTACCTCATTGGAGATCCTTGCATTATCAATAATCGGACTTTACTGGCCTTAATCTTGCACGAAGCGCTATTTATCCTGTATCTGTACACAGCGGACGGCTTCATTGTAATCATGCATTTTCTTTCCGCTGACTGGATAGCCCGAAATAAAAAAAGTTTCACTGTACCTATACGTGACAATAAACTAAACTAAACATAACAAGAGGATTTCAGTATAGGAGTAAAGAGGTTCTTCTGCAGTTGTATAGGGCTCTGGTGAGACCACATCTGGAGTATAGGGTACAGTTTTGGTCTCCTAATTTGAGGAAGGACATCCTTGTGATGGAGGCAGTGCAGCGTAGGTTCACGAGATTGATCCCTGGGATGGCGGGACTGTCATATGAGGAAAGATTGAAAAGACTAGGCTTGTATTCACTGGAGTTTAGATGGATGAGGTGGGATCTTATAGAAACATATAAAATTATAAAAGTACTGGACAAGCTAGATGCAGGAAAATTTTTCCCAATGTTGGGCGAGTCCAGAACCAGGGGCTACAGTCTTAGAATAAAGGGGAGGTCATTTATGACTGAGGTGAGAAAAAACGTTTTCACCCAGAGAGTTGTGAATTTGTGGAATTCCCTGCCACAGAGGGCAGTGGAGGCCAAATCACTGGATGGATTTAAGAGAGAGTTAGATAGAGCTCTAGGGGCTAGTGGAATCAAGGGATATGGGGAGAAAGCAGGCACGGGTTATTGATTGGGGATGACCAGCCATGATCACAATGAATGACGATGCTGGCTCGAAGGGCCGAATGGTCTTCTGCACCTATTTTCTATGTTTCTATAAACTAAACTAACTTTTTAGACATGGAGGTGCATGTGGGTGTCAGGGGTTACGGGGAGAAGACAGGAGAATGGGGTTGAGAGGGAGAGATAGATCAGCCATGATTGAATGTCGGAGTGGACTCGATGGGCCGAATGGCCTGATTGTGCCCCTATCACATGAACACGAAGCTATTATCACAAAACGTCACTGTTGGTCACAATGACAAGTCAGCAGTCAAATTATTTAATGGCCCACAGCTTTATTCCACTTTATTTATTAAAGCACATCAGCGAAAGATTACAAAACATTGAAAGGAATGTAGCATAAAACAGCAACATACAGTTAATCAGGACCAGTGGATATTTAATGTTACAACCTACATAATTGCTGATTGCACTGTATTCTCTAAAACACCCCTCATCCTCCTGCGCTCCAAGTAAGATCGGCAACTTTCTCACTCCCAAATAAGGGACAAAAGGTCAAAATACGGGACAAATTCCCGACGGCAATTCGTTGACCGACTCGGCCGTGGCTGACTGGGTGAATGATGAGTTGGCCCCGGGTGCTGGACTACACACAAAGCCCAGCCGGCGGGGCCAGCTGAGGAGTTTTGGCCCGGGGGCCGCGCGACGTCGCGCGCAAAGTCCGGCGCTCCGTCCAACTCATGAACCGATGATCGGCCGTGAGAAGGAGGGGTGATGGTGGTGGTGTCGGCGGTAAGCGAAGGTCCGAAGGTCGGACAGCTGGCCGGGCTGCCGACCGACCGACGGGGCCACGGGCGAGGCGTTGCTGCTGCTGCTGCTGCTGCACTCCATGGGCTGCACTAGGTCGGGGACGGGTGAGGCGCGGCCGGACGCGGCGCTCCGACCCGACAGTCCCCTCGACCCGAGTAGTAGCGGTCATATACGGGACAAGGGCGGTCCCGTACGGGACAAACCAATGTAGCCAAATATACGGGATGTCCCGGCTAATACAGGACAGTTGGCAACACTAGCTCCAAGGAATAAGGCCAGTCTGCTCAACCACTCCCTATAACTCAGGCCCTCTATTCCTGGCAACATCCTTGTAAATCTTCTCTGTACCCTTTCCAGCTTGACAATATCTTTCCTATACTCTAAATGCGGCCTCACCAACATCTTGTACAACTGTAACATGACCTCTCAACTTCTATACTCAATATAGATTAAGGGCGGCACGGTGGTGCAGCGGTAGAGTTGCTGCCTCACAGCGCCAGAGACCCGAGTTCGATCCTGACTACGGGTGCTGTCTGTACGGAGTTTGCACGTTCTCCCTGTGACCGCGTGGGTTTTCTCCAAGATCTTCGGTTTCCTCCCACTCTCCAAAGACGTGCAGGTTTGTAAATTGACTGGTTTTGGTATAAATGTAAAATTGTCCCTCGTGTGTGTCGGATGGTGTTAGTGTGCGGGGTGATCGCTGGTCGGCGCGCACTCGGTGGGCTGAAGGGCCTGTTTCCGTGCTGTATTTCTAAAACTGAAAAATAAACCTTAAACTAAAAACAATAGTCTGACTGATGAAGGCCAATAGCACTATCTACTGCAAAAGAACTAGTTAAAGTTCACTGCATTAATCTAGACGCAAGGACAGAAAAAATATCGGGATGATATTTGGCCTGTTGATTCTGCCCTATCATTCAATCTGATCATAGGACGCAGAATACAGCACAGGAACAGACCCTTCGGCCCACAATGTCTCTGCCGAACATGATGCCGAGACCGACTGTGCAAGATCCATGGCCCTCCATTCCCTGCATATCCAATAGACAATAGACAATAGGTGCAGGAGTAGGCCATTCGGCCCTTCGAGCCAGCACCGCCATTCAATGTGATCATGGCTGATCATCCCCAATCAGTACCCCGTTCCTGCCTTCTCCCCATATCCCCTGACTCCGCTATTTTTAAGAGCTCTATCTAGCTCTCTCATGAAAGCATCCAGAGAACCTGCCTCCACCGCCCTCCGAGGCCACCCTGGACCTACCTTAAAGCCTCTTAAACACCACTATCATACCTGCCTCCACCACCACCCCTGGCAGTGCGTTCCAGGCACCCACCACCCTCTGTGGGGGAAAAAAACTTGTCCCGCACATCTCCTTTAAACTTTGGCCCTCTCACCTTAAAGCTGCGTCTTCTAGTCTTTTGTATTTCCACGCTGGTCAGAAGGTTCTGACTGTCTACCCTATCTACACCTCTCATAACTTTATATCCCCTTACGCAAGTTTCATGTGATTGTAATTCCATCGTTCAATCCAACTCGGACTTAAGTGCCTGTCCCACGAGCATGCGACTGCATGCGGCAAGCGCGACCTAACGTGGTCGCTTGACATCCTCTCCACATCCACTCTATCCAGGCCTTTCACTATTCTGTATGTTTCAATGAGGTCCCCCCCTTAATCCTTCTAAACCCCAGCGAGTACAGGCCCAGTGCCATCAAACGCTCATCATATGTTAACCCACTCATTCCTGGGATCATTCTCGTAAACCTCCTCTGGACCCTCTCCAGAGCCAGCACATCCTTCCCTAGATATGGGGCGCAAAACTGCTCACAACACTCCAAATGCGGCCTGACCAGCACCTTATAGAGACTCAGCATTACATCCACGGGAATGAGTTTAGGGTCTTGCCATTCAGTGTATGTTTTACACTTACATTCATTCATGTCTCAACTCCTCTTCTGTTCCAGAGTCTTCAATTCCCCCGACCATCGAGTCACAGAGTGATACAGCGTGGAAACAGGCCCTTCGGCCCAACTTGCCCACACCGGCCAACATGCCCCAGCTACACTAGTCTCACCTGCCTGCGCTTAGTCCATATCCCATCCAAACCTGTCCTATCCATGTCCTGGTCTAAATGTTTCTTAAACATTGCGATAGTCCCTGCCACAACCACCTCCTCCGGCAGCTTGTTCCATTCACCCACCACCCTCTGTGTGAAAATGTTACCCCTCAGGTTCCTATTAAATCTTTTCCCCTCCCACCTTAAACCTATGTCCTCTGGCCCTCGATTCCCCTACTCTGGCCAAGAGACTCTGTGCGTCTACCCGATCTATTCCTCTCATGGTATATTACACTTCCATAAGATCACCCCTCATCCTCCTGCACTCCAGGGAATCAACCTCTCCCTGTAGCTCAGGCCCTCGATTCCTGGCAACATCCTCGTAAATTTTCCCCTCACCATTTCCAGCTTGATAACATCTTTCCTCTAACAGCGTGTCCAGAACTGAACACAATACTCTAAATGTACCTCACCAATGATTAGCACAGTTTAGTTTAGAGATGCAGCGTGGAAAAAGGCCCATCGGTCCGCGCCAACCAGCGATCCCCGCACACTAACACTATCCTACAGACACTAGGGGACAATTTTTTCCTTGCATTTACACCGCCAATTAACCGACAAACCTGCACGTCTTTGAAGGGTGGGAGGAAAAACCGAAGATCTCGGAGAAAACCCACGGGGAGAACGTGCAAACTCCGTACAGACAGAACCCGTAGTCGGCATCGGACCCGGGTCTCTGGCGCTGCATTCGCTGTAAGGCAGCAACTCTACCGCTGCGCCACCGTGACTGCCCCGGCACGTCTTGTTCAACGGTAAAATGACCTCCCAATGTCTATCCTCAATACACCTTGGACTGACGAGGGCCAAGGTGCAGAAAATCTTTTTGACCACCTTATCTACCTGTGACGTCACTGCCAAGGAGTTTTATAACTCCCATCATTTTACTGGAGGTTCCAGCATCTGCAGTTCCTAGTGTTTCACAGACTGATGTTATTCCTCTTTTATGGGGAATGGATGCTTACGTTTACAGGACAGGGCGGCACGGTGGCGCAGCGGTGGTGTTGCTGCCTCACAGCACCACAGACCCCGGGTTCCATCCTGACCACGTGCGCTGTCTGTACGGAGTTTGCACGTTCTCCCCGTGACCTGCGTGGGTTGTCTCCGGGTGCTCCGGTTTCCTCCCTCACTCTAAAAACGTACAGGTTTGCAAGTAGGCTTGGTGTGAAATTGTAAATTGTCCCCTGTGTGTGTGTACAGGGTAGTGCTAGTGTGCGGGGTGATCGGTGGTCTGTGCTGACTCGGTGGGCCGAAGGGCCTGTTTCTACGCTGTGTCTTTAAACAAAAGTAAACTGTCATAACGTCATAAGATGATTAGCGATAGGAGTAGAATGAGGCCATTCGGCCCATCAAGTCTACTCCACCATTCAATCGTGGCTGATCTATCTCTCCCTCCTAACCCCATTCTCCTGCCTTCTCCCCATAACACAAATCAAGAACCTGTCTATCTCTGCCTTAAAAATATCCACTGACTTGGCCTCCACAGCCGTCTGTGGCAAAGAATTCCACAGATTCACCACCCTCTGGCTAAAGAAATTTCTCCTCATCTCCTTCCTAAAAGAACGTCCTTTAATTCTGCGGCTGTGACCTCTGGTCCTAGACTCTCCCACTAGTGGAAACATCCTCTCCACATCCACTCGATCCAGGCCTGTGGCCTGATAGTCCAGACCAGGGGAGCCACGCGACTATTGATCTGCAGAGAACTGGACCATCCTGTCGTCAGGCTGGCAATTTTGCAGCAGGGCCAAGGCCTGAGACGCCGACAAGATCATCAAACTCATCGGGAAGGCCGGCTCCGGTCTAGGGGCGGAGTTGGAGTTGGAGTTGGATTCACCGGAGGTGGTCTTGGAGGGGAGGATGCTCCTTAAACTGCGGAGCATCCTGGACAATACTAGCTCACCCCCTACGTGACACACTGGTCAACCTGAGGAGCACCTTCAGCAACAGACTGGTCCCACCAAGATGCAGCACAGAAAGCCACAGGAGATCCTTCTTCCCTGTGGCTATCAAACTGTACAACTCCTCCCCCTTCTGTCGTGGGGTAGACTGACCCCCCCCCTCCCCCCCCCCCCCCCCCCCCCCCCCTCAATCTTTGCACATCCACAATCCTTTCCACGTCACTTTAATTTAATGTTTCATGTATTTTGTGTTTTTATGACTGGTGGCAGATCAATTTCCCTCCTGGGATCAATAAAGTTCTATCGTATCATACAGACAGCACCCTTAGTCAGGATCGAACCCAAGTCTCTGGCAGTGGAAGGCAGCAGCTCTACTGCTGCCCCACCATGCAGCCCCTAAACTAAATCAGTGCAAACAGGTCATTGCTGGTCGGCACGGACACAGTGGGCCGAAGGGCCTGTTTCCATGCTCTATCTCTAAACTAAACTAAACTCTGAGTTAAACGGAGTTTGCACGTTCTCCCTGTGACTGCGTGGGTTTTCTCCGGGTGCTCCGGTTTCCTCCCACACTCCGAAGACGTGCAGGTTTGTTGATTGGCTTCGGTAAAATTGTGTGTGGGATAGAGCTAGTGTACGGGTAAGTATTGGTTGGCGCAGACTCGATGGGCCGAAGGGCCTGTTTCCACATTGTATCTCTCGTCATGGAGTGATACAGCGTGGAAACAGGCCCTAGGCCCAACGTGTCCCATCTACACTAGTCCCACCTGCCTGCGTTTGGCCAATATCCCTCTAAACCTGTCCTATCCATGTATCTGTCCAAATGTTTCTTAAACGTTGCGATAGTCCCAGACTCAACTACCTCCTCTGGCAATTCATTCAATTCACCTCTAAACTAACCTAGTACTTCAGACGCTCGTGTTTGGCCAATGTTATGGGGGGGGGGGGGAGGTTTATAGAGAGAAGGTCGCTGTCGTTTCAGTCTCTGAATGCACAGGGGGGAACTTCGAGTTTGTCTTATACGGGCCTAGCTGTGGTTTGGCTTTGACGGTCCCGGCACATCCCACATCCTTCAGGATTCTCAGCAGATCTTTACGGAACTTGACGCCGATGAAGGCGTACAGGAGCGGGTTGAGGCAGGAGTGCAGGAAGGCCACGCTCTGAGCGACCTGGGTGGCCACGTCCAAGTTCTTGAGGGTCTGGCAGTCGGTGATGGTGATGTTGATGGCGTCCATGGCCCTGACGATGACCAAGGTGTTGTAGGGCAGCTGGGAGAGGACGAAGGCCGCCACCACCGTCCCGACCACCTTGATGGCCCGGTGCCTCTGGAGCGTGTGCGCTCGGAGCAGCTTCCAGACCACGGTGGCGTAGCAGAAGGCCATGACGGCGAAGGGCAGGAAGAAGCCGGCGGCCACCTGCACGGCTAGGCCCGAGGCCTTCAGCACCTTCTCCGGGTACACGGTGAGGCAACGGCCCTGCGCGGAGTCCTGCCGGCTGAAGCACAATTCGGGCAGGGACAGGATCACAGCCAACAGCCAAACCAGCAAGGAAGCCATCTTGCTGCGAAGAAGCATCTTCCTCCTGGAGCCCCTGGCCTTGACGGCCATCACGATGGCGATGTAGCGGTCGACGCTGATGCACGACAGCAGCAGGATGCAGCTGAAGAAGTTGATCTTGTAGATGCTGGCGGCCGCCTTGCACATGAAGTCTCCAAAGACCCAGCCGCTCACCACGTCCAGGGCCCAGAAGGGGAGGGTGCAGAGGAAGAGGAGGTCGGCCACGGCCAGGTTGAGGAGGTACACGTCCGTCATGGTCTTCACCCTCTTGTTGCAGGCGTACAGCACCACCACCAGGACGTTCCCCACAGATCCCAGCAGGAAGACCACCAGGTAGAATGGCGGCAGGAAGTACCGGGCAAATTGGCGGACATCCGATCTTCGGCACATCCCGCCCGACTCGTCGTAATCTTGATAGTTGGGGTACTCTGAGCTGTAGTTTATGGTCACCGCCGACCAATACTGGTCCTCCGACACTTCCGTCATATCCTTGCCAGCTGCTGATCCCTGCAACTAAACACAGCGACGATTTAGTGTCAGATAGACAATAGACAATAGGTGCAGGAGGCCATTCGGCCCTCGAGCCAGCACCGCCATTCAATGTGATCATGGCTGATCATCCCCAATCAGTGCCCCGTTCCTGCCTTCTCCCCATATCCCCTGACTCCGCTATCTTTAAGAGCCCTATCTAGCTCTCTCTTGAAAGCATCCAGAGAACCGGCCTTCACCGCCCTCTGAGGCAGAGAATTCCACAGACTCACAACTCTCTGTGAGAAAAAGTGTTTCCTCGTCTCCATTCGAAATGGCTTACTTACTCCTTATTCTTAAACTGTGGCCCCTGGTTCTGGACTCCCCCAACATCGGGAACATGTTTCCTGCCTCTAGCGTGTCCAAACCCTAAACAATCTTATATGTTTCAATGAGATACCCTCTCATCCTTCTAAACTCCAGAGTGTACAAGCCCAGCCGCTCCATTCTCTCAGCATATGACAGTCCCGCCATCCCGGGAATTAACCTTGTAAACCTACGCAGCACTCCCTCAATAGCAAGAATGTCCTTCCTCAAATTAGGGGACCAAAACTGCACACAATACTCCAGGTGTGGCCTCACTAGGGCTCTGTACAACTGCAGAAGGACCTCTTTGCTCCTATATTCGATTCCTCTTGTTGTAAAGGCCAACATGCCATTCGCTTTCTTCACTGCCTGCTGTACCTGCATGCTTACTTCCATAGACTGATGAACAAGGACCCCCAGATCCCGTTGTACTTCCCCTTTTCCCAACTTGACGCCATTTAGATAGTAATCTGCCTTCCTGCTACCAAAGTGGATAACCTCACATTTATCCACATTAAACTGCATCTGCCATGCATCTGCCCACTCCCCCAACCTGTCCAAGTCTCCTTGCTTTCTCATAGCATCCTCCTCACAGTTCACACTGCCATCCAGCTTTGTGTCATCTGCAAATTTGCTCATGTTACTTTGAATCCCTTCATCCAAATCATTGATGCATATTGTAAATAGCTGCGGTCCCAGCACCGAGCCTTGCAGTACCCCACTAGTCACTGCCTGCCATTCTGAAAGGGACCCGTTAATCCCTACTCTTTGTTTCCTGTCTGCCAACCAATTCTCTATCCATGTCAGCACTCTACCCCCAATACCATGTGCCCTAATTTTGCCCACTAATCTCCTATGCGGGACCTTATCAAATGCTTTCTGAAAGTCCATCCACTGGCTCTCCCTTTTCCATTTTCCTAGTTACATCTTCAAAAAATTCCAGAAGATTAGTCAAGCATGATTTCCCCTTCGTAAATCCATGCTGACTCGGACCGATCCTGTTACCGCTATCCAAATGTGCCGCTATTTCATCTTTTATAATTGACTCCAGCATCTTCCCCACTACCGATGTCAGGCTAACTGGTCTATAATTCCCTGTTTTCTCTCTCCCGCCTTTCATAAAAAGTGGGATAACATTAGCTTTCCTCCAATCCACAGGAACTGATCCTGAATCTATAGAACATTGGAAAATTATCACCAATGCATCCAGGATTTCTGGAGCCACTTCCTTAAGTGCCCTGGGATGCAGACCATCAGGCCCTGGGGATTTATCAGCCTTCAGTCCCATCAGTCTATCCAATACAATTTCCTGCCTAATGTGGATTTCCTTCAGTTCCTCCATCACCCCAGATCCTCTGGCCACTAGTACATCAGGAAGATTGTTTGTGTCCTCCTTAATGAAGACAGATCCAAAGTACCTGTTCAACACATCTGCCACTTCCTAGTTCCCCATAATAAATTCACCTTTTTCGGTCTTCAAGGGTCCAACTTTGGTCTTAACTAATTTTTTCCTCTTCACATACCTAAATAAGCTTTTACTATCCTGCTTTATATTCTTGGCTAGTCATGGGTCAAATGCGGGCAATGGGTCAAATGTGGGCAAATGGGACTAGGGTAGATGGGGCATCTTGGTAGGCATGGGCAAGTTGGGCCGAAGGGCCTGTTTCTGTGATGTATGACACTAGGGATATGGACCAAACGCGGACAACGCGGATATGGACCAAAGGGCAGTCACGTTGGCGCAGCGGTAGAGTTGCTGCCTTAGAGCGAATGCAGCGTCGGAGACCCGGGATCTGATCCTGACTACAGGTGCTGTCTGTACGGAGTTTGCACGTTCTCCCCGTGATCTGTGTGGGTTTTCTCCGAGATCTTCGGTTTCCTCCCACACTCCAAAGACGCACAGGTTTGTAGGTTAATTGGCTTGGTAAATGTAAAAATGGTCCCTAGTGGGTGTAGGATAATGTGTTAGTGTGCGGGGATCGCTGGTCGTTGCAGACCCGGTGAGCCGAAGGGTCTATTTCCGCCCTGTATCTCCAAACTAAAACACTGAAAAACTAAACTAAAAATGGGACTTGCGTAATTTAGTGTCGAGATACAGCGTGGAAACAGGCCCTTCGGCCCACCGAATCCGCACTGACCAGCAATCCCCGCACATCAACACTATCCCACACACACTGGGAACAATTTACATTTATACGAAGCCAATTAGCCTACAAATCTGGAGCGTGGGAGGAAACCGAAGATCTCTGAGAAAACCCACGCAGGTCACGGGGAGAACGTACAAACTCCGTACTGACGGCATGGACATGTTGGGCCGAAGGGCCTGTTTCCATGCTGAGCAGGGTCTATAACTGAACGCATCAGGCAGCATCGGTGGAAGGAAATGGACAGACGACATGTCACGTCGAGAGACCAACATGTCAGTTCAGTTTAGTTAATCGTCACGTGTACCGAGGTACAGTGAAAAGCCTTTGTCACGTGCTAACCAATAGACAATAGACAATAGGTGCAGGAGTAGGCCATTTGGCCCTTCGAGCCAGCATCGCCATTCAATGTGATCATGGCTGATCATCCACAATCAGTACCCCGTTCCTGCCTTCTCCCCATATCCCCTGACTCCGCTATTTTTAAGAGCCCTATCTAGCTCTCTCTTGAAAGCATCCAGAGAACCTGCCTCCACCGCCCTCTGCGGCAGAGAATTCCACAGACTCACCACTCTCTGTGAGAAAAAGTGTTTCCTCGTCTCCGTTCTAAATGGCTTACTCCTTATTCTTAAACTGTGGCCCCTGATTCTGGACTCCCCCAACATCGGGAACATGTTTCCTGCCTCTAGCGTGTCCAACCCCTTAACAATCTTAACCAGTCAGCGGAAAGACAACACATGATTACAATCGACCCATTTACAGTGTACAGATATATGATAAGGGAATAATGTTTAGTGCAAGGTAAAGCCAGTAAAGTCCGATCAAGGATAGCCCGAGGGTCACCGATGAGGTAGATAGTAGTTCAGCACCGCTCTCTGGTTGTGTGTTGGTAGGGCCTGCCCCACTAACGCGACCTTTACAGGTCACTGCCAGCAGCCGCCATAGGTCGCCAAAATTTTCAACATGTTGAAAATTCAGCGGCGACCAGAAAGACGCTACGATTCTTTGGAGACCTCTCACGACTGGCCATAGGAGATCTCTCACGACAATACAGCCTGTATGGTCGTGAGAGGCCTGCAAAGAGTCGTAGCGTCTCTCTGGTCTCCGGGTCAACAGGCCCTTAAGTGGGACAGGCCCTTAATGGGAATAGCGCCACCTGGGGCGCAGTACTCAGGGTGGATCCTGAATAAAGATGGCTGAGCCCAAGTCACGATTGTAATGCCTCCGATAGTTAGTTGTGAAGCTGTAATGTGGCAGTTTACAGTAAGGAAACACAACTATAACACAGTTCAGTTGCCTGATAACAACTGTCCCTGAGTCTGGAGCTGTGCGTTTTCACACTTCTGTACCTTTTGCCTGATGAGGTTCACGAGGATGTTGCCAGGACTAGAGGGTGTGAGCTACAGGGAGAGGTTGAGCAGGCTGGGTCTCTATTCCGTGGAGCGCAGGAGGATGAGGAGTGATCTTATAGAGGTGTACAAAATCATGAGAGGAATAGTTCGGGTAGATGCACAGTCTCTTGCCCAAAGTAGGGGAATCGAGGACCAGAGGACATAGGTATAAGGTGCAGTGGAAACGATTTAAGAATCCGAGGGGTAACTTTTTCACACAAAGGGTGGTGGGTGTATGGAACAAGCTGCCAGAGGTGGTAGTTGAGGCTGGGACTATCCCAATGTTTAAGGAACAGGTACATGGATTGGACAGGATTGGAGGGATATGGACCAAGCGCAGGCAAGTGGGACTAGTGTAGGTGGGGCATGTTGGCCAGTGTGGACAAGATGGGCCAAAGGACCTGTTTCCACACTGTATCACTCTATCACTCAATGGGAGAGGGGAGACGAGGGAGTGATCGGGGGTGCGACTGGTCCTTGATGATGCTGCTGGCCTTGCCGAGGCAGCGTGAGGTGTAGATGGAGTCAATGGAAGGGAGGTTGGTTTGCGTGATGGACGAGGGCTGGTGTTTACGGGAGTTGGTGGTGGGGGCCGGGGACTGATTGAATCCGTTTTCTTGTTTACACGAGGCGTAGCAAGATTTGATGATCCCTGTTCTGAATTGGTTGAGGATGTGGTTTGGCCCGTGGGCTGTCGGCACCAGCTCTGCACCTGACTGATGCCGATCTTTGGCAGGCTTTGGTTTCAATGAAAAACACAATGTTTAACTGATAACCACCCAAGTGAGCAGCCGTGCACTGTTCTCGTTTACATTTTATCTCTGTTTGCTTTCATAAAGTCACAAGGAATAGGAGCAGAAATAGGCCATTCGGCCCATCAAGTCTACTCCGCCATTCAATCACGGCTGATCTATCTCTCCCTCCTAACCCCATTCTCCTGCCTTCTCTCCATAACCTCCGACACCCGTACTAATCAAGAATCTATCTATCTCTGCCTTAAATATATCCACTGTCTTGGCCTCCACGGTCTTCTGTGGCAAAGAATTCCACAGATTCACCGCCCTCTGGCTAAATTCCTCCTCATCTCCTTCCTGAAGGAACGTCCTTTAATTCTGAGGCTGTGCCCTCTGGTCCTAGACTCTCCCACTAGTGGAAACATCCTCTCCACATCCACTCTATCCGGGCCTTTCACTATTCGGTATGTTTCAATGAGGTTCCCCCTCATCCTTCCAAACTCCAGCGAGTACAGGCCCAGTGCCGTCAAACGCTCATCATATGTTAACCCACTCATTCCTGGGATCATCATTCTCGTAAACCTCCTCTGGACCCTCTCCAGAGCCAGCACATCCTTCCTCAGATATGAGGCCCAAAACTGCTCACAATATTACAAATGCGACCTGACCAGCGCCTTATAGGGGGTGTGCACGTAAGGTCACTGGGTCATAGGGCTTGACCATCTGGAGGACATCCGTAACTTCCAGTATATGTTATTAATGCAAGCAACGCGTACTTTCCTACCTGTTAAAAACCGCCAAAATGTTCAATTTTTGCACTGAAAAAAATTGTGGGAGTCGGGGTAAGTGTGAGAGACAAGTACCCAACTTCAGAATTCCAAAAGTGAAGCGAAATGAAGGTAAAGAGAAGCGAGAGCTGAAGGGACAACAGCAGCTAAAGTGCTTGGTAAACATTGGCCGTGCAGATATCGGAATTGAAAATATCGGGAATTACCGCGTTTGCTCACTGCATTTCATCAAGTAAGGCATTATTTGTGTTTTTTCTTGATTCCTTTGGTATCTAAAAAGTCTCAGAAGTGATAAATCTGGCTGTAAATTTTCCTTCAGATGCGTTTTCATTTTGTATGTAAAAACCCACTTGAGAACCATGGGCGATTTAAAAGATTCACTGCCTGATTTATCACTTCTAAAACTTTTTAGATGCCAAAGGAATCAAGAAAAAACACAAATAATGCCTTAGTTGATGAAATGCAGTGAGCAAACGGCCAATGCTCGCCAAGCACTCTGGCTGTTGTTGTCCCTTCAGCTCTCGCTTCTATCTGCCGTCATTTCTCCTCACTTTTGGAATTCTGAAGTAGGCTAAATGTCTCACACGCTTATCACGATTTCCATAATTATTTCCAGGCAAAAATTGACATTTTTGGCGGGTTTTAACGGGCCCGCTACGCTGGAAACAATGGTAAACCTGCAGTACATCGCGTGTAATCCATTTGGTGTAGTGTAGCAACAGTACGGGTCATGGGTCGTGACCCGACTGCCGTGAAACCTCCCTATAGAGCCTCAGCATTACATCCCTGTTTTTGTATACAAGCCCTCTTGAAATTGAGTTTGCTTTCTTTGCTACCGATTCGACTTGCAGATGAACTGTTTGGGAATCCTGCACCAACACTCCCAAGTCCCTTTGCACCTCCGATTTCTGGATTCTCTCCCCATTTAGAAAACATTCCACGCCTTTATTCCTACCACCAAAATGCATGACTCCACACTTTGCTACACTGTATTATTGTATCTGAGGAGGTTTCAGTTTGTGTTTAGTTTAGAGATGCAGCTGAACTAGACTGCTCCCAACTCAGCCGACTATTTGCGTGCAAACCACAGAAGCAGATCTGAAAATCACATATTACAATCGCTCCATACTCTTAACTGTGAATGGCTCGATTATAGTCATATATAGTCCTTCCGCTGACTGGTTAGCACGCAACAAAAAGCTTTTTTAGACTGTACCTCGGTACTTGTGACAATAAACTGAACTGAAAATGAAGTGCAGTAACAGGCCCTTCGGCCCACCGAGTCCACGCCGACCAGCGATCCCCACCCACTAACACTATCCTATTTACCATTTTTCAGAAGCCAATTAACCTACAAACCTGTACGTCTTTGGAGCTTGTGAGCAAACCCGGGAACCCAGAGAAAACCCACGCAGTTCGCCAACGAGGTAGATGGGAGGTCAGGATCGCTCTCTAGTTGGTGCATTGGGGGTCCCCCAACGCAACCCATTCTCCAATGCAATATTCCACCACTCACCCATAGCTCCCAAGTTGCCTGATAACAGCTGGGAAGAAACTGTCCCTGAATCTGGAGGCGTGCGTTTTCACACTTCTGTACCTCTTGTCCAATGGTAGAGGGGGAGAAGAGGGAGTGGCCAGGGTGCGACGCGTCCTTGATTATGATGCGGGCCTTGCCGAGGCAGCGTGAGGTGTGGATGGAGTCGAAGGGAGTTTGTTTTTTTTATGTGACAGTCTGGGCTGCGTCCACAATTCTCCGCAAGTTCTTGCGTTCTCGGATAGAGCTGTTCCCAAACCGAGCTGTGATGCATCCCAATAAAATTCTAAAAAGTGAGTGGAACAAAGTTTCAAGGAGATGTGCGGGTATTTTTTTTTATCACATTGGGTGGTGGGTGCCTGGAACGCGCTGCTTGGGGTGGTGGTGGAGGCAGATACGATAGTGGTGTTAAAAGGACTTTTAGACAGGCACATAGATATGCAGGGAATACAAGGATATGGATAGACACAAAATGTTGGAGTAACTCCATACTCCATTGCCATAGAGGGAGTGCAGAGAAGGTTCACCAGACTGATTCCTGGGATGTCAGGACTGTCTTATGAAGAAAGACTGGATAGACTTGGTTTATACTCTCTAGAATTTAGGAGATTGAGAGGGGATCTTATAGAAACTTACAAAATTCTTAAGGGGTTGGACAGGCTAGATGCAGGAAGATTGCTCCCGATGTTGGGGAAGTCCAGGACAAGGGGTCACAGCTTAAGGATAAGGGGGAAATCCTTTAAAACCGAGATGAGAAGAACTTTTTTCACACAGAGAGTGGTGAATCTCTGGAACTCCCTGCCACAGAGGGTAGTCGAGGCCAGTTCATTGGCTATATTTAAGAGGGAGTTAGATGTGGCCCTTGTGGCTAAGGGGATCAAAGGGTATGGAGAGAAGGCAGGTACGGGATACTGAGTTGGATGATCAGCCATGATCATATTGAATGGCGGTGCAGGCTCGAAGGGCCGACTGGCTTACTCCTGCACCTAATTTCTATGTTTCTATGTTTCTAACTCAGCGGGACAGGCAACATCTCTGGAGGGAAGGAATGGGTGACGTTTCTGCTCGAGACCGTTCTTGTGCAGGCAGATAAGAGATGGACTTGGCATCAGGTTCAGCACAGACATTGTGGGCTGAAGGGCCCATTCCTGTGCTGTACTGTTTATAAGTTCTACTAGGCCAAGTTGGGCCCGTTGGGTCCCTGTCACATGGGACGCCTGGACCCCCAATGCAACCCGTTCCCCAATGCAATATTCCACCACTCACCCATAGCTCCCAACTGCACAGGGGCTGCTCATTTTGCCTTATGCACCTTCCCTCATTTTTAAACTTTAAAAAAATGCATGTGCACTTTCTAGCTAGCAGGACTCAGTGTACCGTGACTTTTTAAAAATGCATTTGCACTTGCTGGGGCTGGCAGGACTCAGTGTACTTGGATAGCAACAATGTTGCGAGCAGGGCTACAATCCCATTGTGACAACACAACTGTAAGCATAGGGAAAAGGCAGTCATTTTTTTCCAAGTCTCTTCAGATATTTTAACATTTTGATTAATAGTTCAAGAATAATGCATTAATTTTTCAGATAAGGCGATCTTTGACTTCACGGGAAAAATCTCTACCGGAATATGTAAAAAATTTACCTTTAGAGCGTCGTTCTTTCGAGGTGATCGCACATGAACAAATAAATACACAAATAGACACACACACACACACACATCCAAGATCAGAGTTTTATAGTTATAATAGCACCATCCCACGGTATGAGTTCATTCCAAGAGCTCACCCGAGTTTTAAAACAATCAAACTCGGGGTAAGCGCGGAGAATGAACGTAGCTGGTACGTCGGAGCTCGGGGACGTCTCTTAGCGGCTCGTAACACTAACGGCAGGTACTCGGGAAGACTCGCTAACGGCAGGTAAGCACGGGAAGACTCGTGAAGATTTTTCAACGTTGAAAAATGTCCACGAGAGCCCCGAGTACCGACGAGTGGCCTTTACCGTAAATCTCCGAGTTCGAATCAGGGCAAACTCGGGAGAACTCTTGGAATGAACTCGTACCGTAGGACAGGGGTTTTAGGATAAGGATAATGATGGTCTATTTCAACTTCCATTTATATCAACGTTTAATAACTCCATCAAGTCCTTCTTTGCTTAGTTTAGTTTAGTGATAGAGCACGGAAACAGGCCCTTCGGCCCGTCCAATTGACCCTACAGTCCACAACAACCAGCAATCCCCACATACTATTTCTGCGTCATACACACCATGGGGCAATTTACAGAAGCTATTTAACCTGCAAACCCGCAAATGTTTGGAGTGTGGGAGGAAACCGGAGCATCCAGAGAAAACCCAGGCAGGTCACGGGGAGAGAACGTACAAACTCCGTACAGACAGCACCCGTAGTCAGGATGGAACCCGGGTCTCTTGCGCTGTAAGGCAGCAACTCTACCGCTGCGCCACCGTGCCGCCCACTGTACTAAAAGGCTTACATTCCCAAAGCAACACGGTGGCGCAGCGGTAGAGTTGCTGCCTCACAGCGCCTGAGACCCGGGTTCGATTCTGGCTACGGGTGCTGTCTGTAGGGAGTTTGCACGTTCTCCCCGTGACCTGCGTGGGTTTTCTCCGGGATCTTCGGTTTCCTCCCACATTCCAAAGACGTACAGATTTATAGGTTAATTGGCTTGGTGCAATTGTAAATTGTCCCCAGTGTGTGTAGGATAGTGTTAGTGTGCGGGGATCGCTGGTCGGTGCAGACTCGGTGGGCCGAAGGGTCTGTTTCTGCGCTGTATCTCTAAACTAAACTGAACTAACCCTTATCTATTGCAACATCTATCACATACTATTACCAGCTTTTATCTTTTTCTTTTCAAGTTTAAAAGCAGAAACACATTTTATTGTGAAAATCTGCTGGAACTTTGTTGTCACGCAGTTTCGAGAGAGAGTAAAGTCTAATCGGTTGTTTGTCTGAGGCAAGGTGTGGACAGATCAAAGTAGTTTCAGGATACGTGTTAGTCTCAGGTATTTTAATTTGGTGAGGTTTTTATTTGTGTAGGAAGGAACTGCAGATGCTGGTTTAAACCGGAGATAGACACAAAAATGCTGGAGTAACTCAGCGGGACAGGCAGCATCTCTGGATAGAAGGAATGGCCGACGTTTCGGGTCCAAACCCTTCTTCAATCCAATTCCCCTTCCGCAGTCAAATGGGCATGTTGCCAGGACTCGAGGGCCTGAGCTACAGGGAGAGGTTGAGTAGGCTGGGACTCTATTCTTTGGAGCGCAGGAGGATGAGGGGAGATCTCATAGAGGTGTACAAAATCATGAGAGGAATAGATCGGGTAGACGCACAGAGTCTGTTGCCCAGAGTAGGGGAATCGAGAACTAGTGGACATAGGTTTAAGGTGAGGGGGAGAAGATTTGATAGGAATCTGTGGGGTCACTTTTTCACACAGAGGATGGTGGGTGTATGGAACAAGGTGCCAGGGGAGGTAGCTGAGGCTGGGACTGTCACAATGTTTAATAAACAGTTAGACAGATACATGGATAGGACAGGTTTGGAGGGATATGGACGAAACGCAGGCTGGTGGGACCACCTCACATTTCTCTGTGTTAATATAGTCTCTTACAAGAACCAAGAATAAAGATTCAGAGCACATAGGTTTAACGTGAAAAGGAAAAGCTTTAATAGGAACGTGAAAGTTATTGGAAAGTTACTAGAGAGTATTCTGAGGGATAGGTTATACAGGCATTTAGAGGGCTGATTAGGGATAGTCAGCATGGTTTTGTACGTGGGAGGTCGTGTCCCACAAACCTGAATTGAGCTGTTTGAGAATGTGACCAAAAACGTCAATGAGGGCAGGGCTGTAGATGTTGTGTACATGGACTTCAGCAAAGCATTCGACAAGGTTCCTCATGATAGGCTGCTCTGGAAGGTTAGATCGCATGTTATACAAGGAGAGATAGCTGAATGGACAGTAAATTGGCTTCATGGAAGGAAGCAGAGGGTGATGGCGGGAGATTGCTCCTCGGAATGGTGGCCTGTGACTAGCGGCGTGCCTCAGGGCTTGGTGTTTTTTGACCATTTTTGAATATTTTAGCATTGCACTGATAAATTAAATTTGTTAAGAAAGACATTCTTGCTTGTCTTGTAAAAGGGTGGCCTCACAGCGACAGAGACCTGGGTTCAATCCCAACTATGAGCGCAGTCTGTACGGAGATTGTACATTCTCCCCGTGACCACGTGGGTTTTCTCCGAGGTCCTCGGTTTCCTCCCACACTTCAAAGACGTACAGGTTTGCAGGTTAATTGGCTTGGTATGAATGTAAAATTGTCCCTAGGGTGTGTAGGGTAGTGTCAGGAAACACTTTTTCACACAGAGAGTGGTGCGTCTGCGGAATTCTCTGCCTCAGAGGGACTCCTGCACCTATAGTCTATTGTCTATAAGTGTGCGGGGAGATCGCTGGTCGGCGCGGACCCGGTGGGCCGAGAGGCCTGTTTCCGCGCTGTATCTCTAAAATAATCTAAACTAAAAAGCATGTTTCAACTTGCAGCCTTAAAAGCACTTGTAGAGAGGAAACGAAACGATTTTAGTGAAGATAATATTATATTCATGTCTTTATCAGTTGGCTATCTCTGCTCTCAGGAATTTACATCTGATGTCAAGCAGATTTGTGGCATTCAGATTAGAGAGTGTTACCATGGCAACACATGGATCCATTCATAAAGGAAGGCTGTCCAGGCCTCCCTGAGAAGATGGAGGAAATTCTGTATATCAATAGACAATAGACAATAGGCGCAGTAGTAGGCCATTCGGCCCTTCGAGCCAGCATTGCCATTCAATGTGATCATGGCTGATCATCCCCAATCATTACCCCGTTCCTGCCTTCTCTCCATAACCCCTGACCCCGCTATTTTTAAGAGCCCTATCTAGCTCTCTCTTGAAAGCATCCAGAGAACCGGCCTCCACCGCCCTCTGAGGCAGAGAATTCCACAGACTCACAACTCTCTGTGAGAAAAAGTGTTTCCTTGTCTCCGTTCTAAATGGCTTACTCCTTATTCTTAAACTGTGGCCCCTGGTTCAGGACTCCCCCAACATCGGTAACATGTTTCCTGCCTCTAGCGTGTCCAAGCCCTTAACAATCTTATATGTTTCAATGAGATCTCCTCTCATCCTTCTAAACTCCAGAGTGTACAAGCCCAGCTGCTCCATTCTCTCAGCATATGACAGTCCCGCCATCCCGGGAATTAACCTGTTGAACCTACGCTGCACTCCCTCAATAGCAAGAATGTCCTTCCTCAAATTAGGGGACCAAAACTGTACACAATACTCCAGGTGTGGTCTCACTAGGGCTCTGTACAACTGCAGAAGGACTTCTTTGCTCCTATATTCGATTCCTCTTTTTTCAACGAATACTCTTTTCAACATGTACAGGTTTACAGTAGAGAGGATATTGACTGGTTGCATCACGGCCTGGTTCGGCAACTCGAAAGCCCAGGAATGAAGTAGATAACAAAAAGCTGTAAACACTGCCCCGGTCCATCGCAGGTACTGACCTCCCCACCATCGAAGGGATCTATAGGAGTCGCTGCCTCAAAATGGCAGCCAGCATCATCAGAGACCCACACCACCCTGGTGACACACTCATCTCACTCCTGCCATCGGGAAGAAGGTACAGCAGCCTGAAAACTGTAACATCCAGGTTCAGGAACAGTTTCTTCCCAACAACCATCAGACTATTGAACACTGCACAACACAAACCTCAGCAACTATCAACTTATAGAGTCAGACTGTGTGCAAACAGGCCCTTCGGCTCAAATTGCCCAAGCAGACCAACATGTCCCAGCTACACTAGTCCCACCTGCCTGCATTTGGCCCATAGCCCTCCAAACCTGTCCTATCCATTGCTTTTCAAAATATTTCTGAAAGGTTGCGATAGTACTTTCAAATTCTTTGAATTGTTTCATTAATTGCGCTACAAGCTTCAATTTTTGGCACTGAAGTGGTTATTAATTTTTCAATTATTATATTTTGTGTACTATTAACTGCGCAACTCCCTACTTAACTCTGCACCTTGGTGATTGCCAGTCAACCCCCCCCCCCCCCCCGGACACTCCTTCCCCCAGTGACTGATCTCCACTCCCCCCCCCCTCGAAATTGCATTACTGCTACTGTATATACATATATATTTTTTACTGTTCCATTATTCTGTGTTTGCACTTCTGGGTGAGATGCTAACTGCATTCCGTTGTCCACTGTACATACTTGTACATTGCACAATGGCAATAAAGTTTGTATCTGAATATATTGCGTTTACAGACCTGTTAAGCAGCAGCGAATAAGAAATTAATTCTTCTGTTGTCGTTACATCTGACAATTAAACATTCTTAACTTGACTCGATGCTTCTAAACTCTACACATTCCTATGCTTAGAGTCATAGAGGCATCTAGCATGGAAACAGGCCCTTCGGCACAACTTGCCCACACCGACCAACATGCCCCATCGAAACTAGTCCCACCTGCCCACGTTTGGCCCAGATCCCTCTAAACTTGACCTATCCATGTACTTCTTCAAATGTCTCTTAAACGTTGCGATAGTCCCTGCCTCAACTACCTCCTCCGGCAGCTCGTTCCATACGCCCACCACCAACTGTGTAAAAAAGTTACCCCTCAGGTTCCTATTAAATCTTTTTCCCCCCCTCACCTTAAACCTGTGTCCTCTGGTCCTCGATTTCCCTACTCTGGGCAAGAGACTCAGTGAATCTACCCGATCTATTCCACTCATGATCTTGTACGCCTCTATAAGATTTCCCCTCATCATTCTGCGCTCCAGGGTATAAAGCTCCTGCCCAACCTCCCTCTTTAACTCAGGCCCTCGAGTCCTGGAAACATCCTTGTAAATGTTTTCTGGTTTAACAAAATCTTTCCGAGAAATATTGATGGGTGACATTTCACAGAGTGCTGGAGTAACTCAGCGGGTCAGGCAGCATCTGTGGAGAACATGGATAGGTGACGTTTCACAGAGTGCTGGAGTAACTCAGCGGGTCAGGCAGCACCTGCATATATTCCCTACTTATCCAAGTCAAGTCAAGTCAAGTTTATTCGTCACATACACATACGAGATGCGCACTGAAATGAAAAGTGGCAATGCTCGATTGTGCAAACAAACAATCAAACAAACTACAAACAGAATGGAATGAAACAGAACAGAAATCCAGGTGCCTATCTAAAAGGCTCTTAAATGGCACTATCATATCTGCCTCCACTGCCACCCTGTCCGCGGGTTCCAGGCACACACCACCCTCTGTATAAAAAACGTTTCTCGCACATCTCCTGTAACGGTATTACCAACCTGGGGAAAAGCTTCTGACTGTCTACCCTATCTACACCTCTGATCATTTTATATGCGTATCAGTTCTCCAAGTAACGTCCGATCAATATCACCAATGACTTCTCCCGGACCACCCATACTGAAGCAACGACCAAGAGAGCACACTAACGCGTCTACTCCCTTAGGAAGTTCAGCATGTCCCGGACAACTCTCACCAACTTCTACAGATGCGCCGCAGAAAGCATTTTATCGGGATGCATCACAGCTCGGTTTGGGAACAGCTCCATCCAACACCGCAAGAAATTGCAGAGAATTGTGGACGCAGCCCAGACCATCACACAAACCAACCTCCCTTCCATCGACTCCATCTACACCTCACGCTGCCTCGGCAAGGCTAGCAGCATCATCAAGGACCAGTCGCATTCCGGCCACTCCCTCTTCTCCCCCTCTCCCATCAGGCAAGAGGTACAGAAGTGTGAAAATGAACGCACACCTCCACATTCAGGGACAGTCTCTTCCCAGCTGTTATCAGGCAACTGATAACAGCTGATAACTGTTTAAGAAGGAACTGCAGATGCTGGAAAATTGATAGTAGACAAAAATGCCGGAGTAACTCAGCGGGTGAGGCAGCATCTATGGAGCGAAGGAAATAGGCGCCGTTTCGGGTTGAGACCCTTCTTCAGACTGAAGGGTTACTTGAAATTAGAGAAATCAATATTCACACTGCTGGGCTGTAAACTGCCCAAACAAAATATCAGAATCAGAATGACCTTTATTGTCATTCAGACCTTTCGGACTGAACGAGATTTCGTGCCTGCAGTCATACATATAATAAAAATAACAAAAACACACAAATTTAACATCCACCACAGTGAGTTCACAAAGCACCTCCTCACTGTGATGGATGTGGTACGGCAGTCCTGCAAGTCTTTGGGAAACCGGAAAACCAGGAGGAAACCCACGCGGCCACAGGGAGAACATACAAACTCCGTACAGACCGCACCCGTGGTCAGGATGGAACCCGGGTCACTGGCGTTGTGAGGCAGCAACTCTACCCGCTGTGCCAACGTGCCAAGTCTAGACAAGTTAATACAACTGACAACTCTGGAGACAAGTCTGAAGAAGTGTCTCGACCCGAAGATGCTGCCTGACCCGCTGAGTTACTCCAGCACTCTGTGAAACGTCACCTATCCATGTTCTCCACAGATGCTGCCTGACCCGCTGAGTTACTCCAGCACTCTGTGTCTATCAAAGTTGTGTGACAAATGGATCGTTACCTTGTCCGTGCTCTGTGCCAGTGCTCCGTCAGTGCGCAGTGCCCGCTGCTCCGTGCCTGCCTCTCTCTGCTCTGCGATGGGTCCCGGTGTCCCTGGTTGGCTCACACTCCCCTCACACATGCAACCGCCCTTCAAATTTCCTCTCTCTAATGTCACATACGCTCCAGAGAGGCTCGTAAATCACCCGCTCGCAACTGACCACAACACACACACTGCAGCTCCTCAACCGCGCCTTGTGTCACTCTTGTTTTAAGAGGGGGCTCGCTCACTGGAGCAGAGAACGGTACAGCACAGGAACAGGCCATTCGGCCCGCAATCTCCCTGCTGAACATTGTGCCAAGGTCATGAGGACTTCAGTCACAGCGATAAGGTCCCACTTCGGACTTTCACGAAGCCTTTGATAAAGTCCCACACAGGAGGGAGAGAGGAAAACAGAGAATTATAGACCAGTTAGCCTGACATCGGTGGTGGGGAAGATGCTGGAGTCAATTTTAAAAGATGAAATAGCGGCACATTTGGATAGCAGTAACAGGATCGGTCCGAGTCAGCATGGATTTATGAAGGGGAAATCATGCTTGACTAATCTTCTGGAATTTGAGGATGTAACTAGGAAAATGGACAAGGGAGAGCCAGTGGATGTAGTGTACCTGGACTTTCAGAAAGCCTTTGATAAGGTCCCACACAGGAGATTAGTGGGCAAAATTAGGGCACAGGGTATTGGGGGTAGAGTGCTGACATGGATAGAGAATTGGTTGGCAGACAGGAAACAAAGAGTAAAGATTAACGGGTCCCTTTCAGAATGGCAGGCAGTGACCGCAGCTATTTACAGTGTACATCGATGATTTAGATGAAGAGATTAAAAGTAACATTAGCATATTTGCAGATGACACAAAGCTGCGTGGCAGTGTGAACTGTTAGAAGGATGCTGTGAGAATGCAGGGTGACTTGGACAGGTTGGGTGAGTGGGCAGATGCATGGCAGATGCAGTTTAATGTGGATAAATGTGAGGTTATCCACTTTGGTGGCAATAATAGGAAGGCAGATTATTATCTGAATGGTGTCAGGTTAGGAAAAGGGGAAGAACAACGAGACATGGTTGTCCTTGTTCATCAGTCAATTGCCACTTTCATTTCACTGCACATAGAAACATAGAAACATAGAAATTAGGTGCAGGAGTAGGCCATTCGGCCCTTCGAGCCTGCACCGCCATTCAATATGATCATGGCTGATCATCCAACTCAGTATCCCGTACCTGCCTTCTCTCCATACCCTCTGATCCCCTTAGCCACAAGGGCCACATCTAACTCCCTCTTAAATATAGCCAATGAACTGGCCTCGACTACCCTCTGTGGCAGAGAGTTCCAGAGATTCACCACTCTCTGTGTGAAAAAAGTTCTTCTCATCTCGGTTTTAAAGGATCTCCCCCTTATCCTTAAGCTGTGACCCCTTGTCCTGGACTTCCCCAACATCGGGAGCAATCTTCCTGCATCTAGCCTGTCCAACCCCTTAAGAATTTTATAAGTTTCTATAAGATCCCTTCTCAATCTCCTAAATTCTAGAGAGTATAAACCAAGTCTATCCAGTCTTTCTTCATAAGACAGTCCTGACATCCCAGGAATCAGTCTGGTGAACCTTCTCTGCACTCCCTCTATGGCAATAATGTCCTTCCTCAGATTTGGAGACCAAAACTGTACGCAATACTCCAGGTGTGGTCTCACCAAGACCCTGTACAACTGCAGTAGAACCTCCCTGCTCCTATACTCAACTCATTTTGCAATGAAAGCTAACATACCATTCGCTTACTTCACTGCCTGCTGCACCTGCATGCCTACTTTCAATGACTGGTGTACCATGACACCCAGGTCTCGCTGCATCTCCCCTTTTCCTAGTCGGCCACCATTTAGATAATAGTCTGCTTTCCTGTTTTTGCCACCAAAATGGATAACCTCACATTTATCCACATTATACTGCATCTGCCAAACATTTGCCCACTCACCCAGCCTATCCAAGTCACCTTGCAGTCTCCTAGCATCCTCCTCACAGCTAACACTGCCCCCCAGCTTAGTGTCATCCGCAAACTTGGAGATATTGCCTTCAATTCCGTCATCCAGATCATTAATTATATTGTAAATAGCTGGGGTCCCAGCACTGAGCCTTGCGGTACCCCACTAGTCACTGCCCGCCATTGTGAAAAGGACCCGTTTACTCCTACTCTTTGCTTCCTGTTTGCCAGCCAGTTCTCTATCCACATCAATACTGAACCCCCAATGCCGTGTTCTTTAAGTTTGTATACTAATCTCTTATGTGGGACCTTGTCAAAAGCCTTCTGGAAGTCCAGATACACCACATCCACTGGTTCTCCCCTATCCACGCTACTAGTTACATCCTCGAAAAATTCTATAAGATTCGTCAGACATGATTTACCTTTTGTAAATCCATGCTGACTTTGTCCAATGATTTCACCACTTTCCAAATGTGCTGCTATCCCATCTTTAATAACTGACTCTAGCAGTTTCCCCACTACCGATGTTAGACTAACTGGTCTGTAATTCCCCGTTTTCTCTCTCCCTCCCTTCTTAAAAAGTGGGGTTACGTTTGCTACCCGCCAATCCTCAGGAACTACTCCAGAATCTAAAGAGTTTTGAAAGATTATTACTAATGCATCCACTATTTCTGGAGCTACTTCCTTAAGTACTCTGGGATGCAGCCTATCTGGCCCTGGGGATTTATCGGCCTTTAATCCATTCAATTTACCCAACACCACTTCCCGGCTAACCTGGATTTCACTCAATTCCTCCAACTCCTTTGACCCGCGGTCCCCTGCTATTTCCGGCAGATTATTTATGTCTTCCTTAGTGAAGGCGGAACCAAAGTAGTTATTCAATTGGTCCGCCATATCCTTGTTCCCCATGATCAACTCACCTGTTTCTGACTGCAAGGGACCTACATTTGTTTTAACTAATCTCTTTCTTTTCACATATCTATAAAAACTTTTGCAGTCAGTTTTTATGTTCCCTGCCAGTTTTCTTTCATAATCTATTTTTCCTTTCCTAATTAAGCCCTTTGTCCTCCTCTGCTGGTCTGTTTAATACCATCTCCAACTTCACTACTACTGTTAGGTGGCCTGTACACAACACCCACCAGCGTTTTCTGCCCCTTAGTGTTTCGCAGCTCTACCCATACCGATTCCACATCCTGCAAACTAATGTCCTTCCTTTCCATTGCATTAATCTCCTCTCTAATCAGCAACGCTACCCCACCTCCTTTTCCTTTCTCTCTATCCCTCCTGAATATTGAATATCCCTGGATGTTCAGCTCCCAGCCTTGGTCACCCTGGAGCCATGTCTCCGTGATCCCAACTATATCATAGTCATTAATAGCCATCTGCACATTCAACTCATCCACCTTATTACGAATGCTCCTTGCATTGAGACACAAAGCCTTCAGGCTTGTTTTTACAACCCTTATACAATTATGTTGAAAAGTGGCCCTTTTTGATTTTTGCCCTGGTTTTGTCTGCCTGCCACTTTTACTTTTCACCTTGCTACCTATTGCTTCTACCCTCATTTTACACCCCTCTGTCTCTACGCTCACACATTTAAGAAACCCTTTCCCTTTAACTCCATCCTCCACTATCCCATTCGACACCCCACCCCCCTTATTCAGTTTAAAACCACCCGTGTAGCAGTGGCAAACCTGCCTGCCAGAATGCTGGTCCCACACCTGTTAAGATGCAATCCGTCCCTTTTGTACAGTTCCCCCTTACCCCAAAACAGATCCCAGTGATCTAAGAATCTAAATCCCTGCCCCGTGCACCAGTTCCTCAGCCACACGTTCAGGTCCCGTATCTCCCTGTTCCTGCTCTCGCCAGCACGAGGAACTGGAAGCAAACCGGAGATAACAACCCTGGAGGTCCTGCTTTTCAGCATTTTTCCGAGCTCTCTAAAGTCACGCTGCAGAATATTCATCCCCTTCTTTCCGACATCGTTTGTGCCAATATGCACTACCACTTCCGGATGTTCACCTTCGCCCTTGAGGATTTTTTGCACTCTGTCCGTGACATCCTGGATCCTGGCACCAGGAAGGCAGCACACCATCCTCGCATCCCGTCTGTTGCCGCAGAAACCCCTGTCCGTACCTCTCACAATGGAGTCTCCCACTACAATGGCGTTGCCTGCCTTAGGCCTTTTTGGTTTTGGCTCAACAGCCCTATTCGCATCGCAAGCCAGTCCGCCGCCCAGTGTAAACACCTCTTCTGTCCCGACAGCTTCTAAGTGGGTGAACCTGTTCACAAGAGGTACAACACCCGGGGAAGTTGGCATTCCATGCTTCCCTCCCGTTCTCACTGTCTCCCACCTTCTCTCTTCCAGTACCTTAGGTGTAACAATCTTGCTGTAGGACTTGTCGAGGAACGACTCCGTTTCTCGGACGAACCGGAGGTCATCCACTTGCTTCTCAAGTTCCCCAACACGGCCCTTCAGGAGCTCTACCTGGATGCACTTTTCGCATTTGTAGCAGCCAGAGGCACCAGCGGTGTCCTTGACCTCCCACATACTGCAAGCATCGCACTGAATCAGCTTGCCTGACATCTCCTGCTATCGTCTCTACCTCTCAAGCGTATTGCGTGGTCTCCTCTCCGAAGACTCTCGAGCCAAAGACTCACACTTTTCTCACAGGGCACTTCCCTCACTGCCGCTCCCCAAGAGCAGTCTTGCTTAAATTGACTGATAAATTGCCTGATTTACCAATTTACAAACCAAATTCCTCAGTTTTCAACAGTTTTCCCGGCACTGACTCACTTCTCTCCTCCCACTTGGGCTAGAGCCAATCAGTCGTATCTCTTGCTAAACTCCTGCTGCTGTTGCTCCCAAACCTACAGCAGTTCGTCACATACACATCTCGTATGTGTATGTGACGAATAAACTTGACTTGACTTGACTTGACTTGAAGTAAGCATGCAGGTACAGCAGGCAGTGAAGAAAGCGAATGGCATGTTGGCCTTTATAACAAGAGGAGTTGAGTATAGGAGCAAAGAGGTCTTTCTGCAGTTGTACAGGGTCCTAGTGAGATCACACCTGGAGTATTGTGTGCAATTTTGGTCTCCAAATTTGAGGAAGAACATTCTTGCTATTGAGGGAGTGCAGCGTAGGTTTACAAGGTCAATTCCCGAGATGGTGGGACTGTCATATGCTGAGAGAATGGAGCGGCTGGGCTTGTACACTCTGGAGTTTAGAAGGATGAGAGGATACCTTATTCAAACATAATAAGATATGTCCAGGGTTTGGACTCGCTAGAGGCAGGAAACATGTTGGGGGAGTCCAGAACCGGGGGCCACAGTTTAAGAATAAGGGGTAAGCCATTTAGAACGGAGACGAGGAAACACCTTTTCTCACAGAGAGTTGTGGGTCTGTGGAATTCTCTGCCTCAGAGGGCGGTGGAGGCAGGTTCTCTGGATGCTTTCAAGAGAGAGTTAGATAGGGCTCTTAAAGATAGAGGAGTCAGGGGATATGGGGAGAAGGCAGGAACGGGGTACTGATTGGGGATGATCAGCCTTTGAAAGGGCCGAATGGCCTACTCCTGCACCTATTTTTTATTGTCTATTATTATTATTATCAGAGGGTGATGAATCTGTGGAATTCATTACCACAAATGGCGGTGGAGGTTTAGAGTTACAGCATGGGAAGAGGCCCTTCTACCCACCAGGTCGGCACCGACCAGCGATCCCCGCACACTTTACACTATCCTACACATGCAAGGGACAATTTTACCGAAACCAATTAGCCTACAAACCTCTACATCCTTTCGAGTGTGGGAGGAAGCCGGAAATCCAGGAGAAAACTCACGCAGGTCACGGGGAGAACGTGCAAACTCCACACAGACAGCACCCGTAGTCGGGATGGAACCCGGGTCTCTGGCGCCGTGAGGCAGCGACTCTATACGCCCACCATGCTTTCCGCTCTGACGGGAGTTGTGTGAGCCTCTCTCACTGCCCCCCCACCCCCACCCCCTGTGATCACCTGGTCCATAGCCATGTTCTGATCCAGATTCACTCTCTTCATCTCTGGCCTTTGTCCGACCAACTACCGAGCAAAAAACGACCCTCACCTATATCCACTGATCACTCACCAGGCTGTGTCCTGCCCCCTCCTCTCGTCCAGCTTTTGCGCCCCCCCCCCCTTCACCACCACTATCAGCACTGAGGTGACACGGTGACACAGCGGTAGAGTTGCTGCCTCACGGCACCAGAGACCCGGGTTCCATCGCCACTACGGGTGCCGTCTATACGGAGTTTGTACGTTCTCCCCGTGACCTGTGTGGGCTTTCTCTGGATGCTCCCGTTTCTTCCCACTTTGTAGGTTAATTGGTTTCTGTAGAATTGTGAATTGTCCCTAGTGTGTAGGAGTGTGCTGGTCTATGGTCTATGGGGTGATTGCTTGTTGGCAAGGACTCAGTGGGCTGAATGGCCTGTTTCAGTGATGTATCTCCAAAAAACCTAAGAAGTCACCTATCCATGTTCTCCACAGATGCTGCCTGACCCGCTGAGTTACTCCAGCACCGTGTTTACCATCTGTCTTTCAGCGACAGGGGGAAATTGTGTAGTTTCTGCCAACTTCTTAATTATGCGTTCCTGCAGCATTTAAATTTATCTATCTATATTATTATACTAGACTAAGTGGGACCCGTTGGGTCCCAGCATCACACGGCAGGGCTGGTCACCAACGCAATATTCCACCTCTCCACCAATTCCAAAATTGCTCGCCAGTGGGGGGGGCGGCTTTCTTTTGTGCTAGTATGGGTGTTGCGGGCCAAAGGTACTGGTTTCCAGAGGGCTAGTATAGACATTGTCGGCCGAATGGATTCTTGGGCTGGCAGCCAACTGTTGCAACGATTTTAAAAGCCAAGCCAAGGCAAACAATTTGGCTGGAGCCACCCGACAACCAAAATTCATTTTGTGAACACAAACTTGTTAAAACGGCGAGGCAAACAATTGGGCAGCAGCCACCTTACAGCCGCATCGAGGGGACTCACCGTGGAGTAGACGTGCGTTCAGTGTTATTCGCAGAGACTGAGTGAGGGACTACACTTCCGGGTTTTATAGACCCTCACCCCTGCCGCCAGCGGGGGCAGCAGAGAGAATGGGGAATTGTTTTAAAACATTATTATCTCTCTGATTTTTCATCGATGCGAAAAATCCTCCGGTCCCGGAAGGCGGAGGGGGGCTCTGAGCGAGGAGGCCAAAAATGACAGCTGTAGGTAGTGGCATTCTCTCAAAAATCACACCACAGCAAGCCAAAAGCGGTCAAGATCAGACTTTTAGTAATATAGATAACTAAAACTATCATCTTGTTATCTGCAGGTTTGCGTTGTTTTTCTATTTGTGCAAACACGGTACAAGATAGCACTACTATTTTTGTCCCACGTTACTCACCATTGTCCTGTGCTGTAAGTGAAACAAGTTTGGTTCAGATCGATGGTATATTTTAAAAGCTATTATGGTTTAAATACCTTAAAAACCGCGCATGCGCAGTTGGGGAGAGTTCCCGTGCGCGTCTTTACTGGCGTCGCAAAGTGCACCTGACGGGTCCTCAACCGCGCCTCCGCAGTTGGGGGCCTTTCCAGAATCGAGGTCGCGGCGGCAGTGGCGGCCAGCTCTGGGGACGGGAAGAGGCCACGCGAAGATCCGGGGCCTTGGCGCTGAAGCGAGCGGCGGTGCTGCTGCCTCCGGGCACGCAAGGAGAGAAAGGAGCGGCAACCTCGAGATCCTTGGGAGGTGAGGGGGGGAGGGTGGGGGTGGAGGGGGATTAGAGGGAGAGGAGGGGTAGGAGGGAGGGGAGAGGAGTTATGGAGGGAGAGAGGGAGGGAGGGAGTGACTGAGGGTAGGGGAACGGAGAGGGAGGGAGACGTGAGGGAGGGAGTGGGGGAGGGGAGGAGGAGAGGGGAAAGAAGAGGTAGGGTGAAGAGGAGGGGGAGAGAGTGCTGGGGATGAGGAGAAATGAGCCGCACCTGCGCAGTTGGGGGCTATTGGTGCGTGGTGGAATATTGCGTTGGCGGAGCGGGTGAGTGGTGGAATATTGCATTGGGGGAGCGGGTGAGTGGTGGAATATTGCCTTGGGGGAGCGGGTTGCGTTGGGGGAGCGGGTGAGTGGTGGAATATTGCAGACCTAGTCTAGTAAATAATAAAAACCGCAAAAGATTGTTTCTGGAACACCTTACCGACCTTCACAAATAGTTTGCTCCATTATCTCGGCGACATCAGTTTTCGCTGTATCTGAAACCCTGATTTGTGACACACCCTTGCCTCACAGGCTGAGATGTGGCTAGATGGTTTCAGGCTGAGAATAAAGACGCACTCATCATTAAATCTAATCGAGAAACAACACACCGTGCCTCCCCAGTCTTGTCGAGTTGCGAGAAAACTAAATCGAAATGAATGGAGGCTAGAGGATGAGGACCAGAGCTAGAGGATGAGGACCAGAGCACAGCGCCAGAGACCCGGGTTCGATCCTGACTACGGGTGCTGTCTGTACGGAGTTTGCACGTTCTCCCCGTGACCTGCGTGGGTTTTCTCCGGGTGCTCCGGTTTCCTCCCACACTCCAGGTTTGTAGGTTAATTTTCTGCATTAAATTGTAAATTGTTCCCAGTGTGTGCACGTCAGTGTACGCGGTGATCGCTGGCCAGCACGGACTCGGTGGGCCGAAGGGCCTGTTTCCGCGCTGTACCTCTAAAGGTTTTTAAAAAGAGTTGCCCGTGTAAGTTCAAGTTCAAGTTCACATTTGTTGCCACATGCACCAATTAAGGTAGAGTAGAATTTGATTTCCCATGCAGACAATACAATACAATACAATACAAAACGGTTTTAATCGTCACATTGCACATAAAGTGCAAGTGAAATGAATTTGTCAGCAGCGGTACAATGATAAAGAACACACAATACACAATAAAAATTTAACACAAACATCCACCACAGCATTCATCACTGTGGTGGAAGGCACAAAATTTGGCCAGTCCTCCTCCATTTCCCCCCGTGGTCGGGACCTGAGTCCAGAGCCCGTCCAGGATCGGCTCTTCCCCACCGGAGATCGCGTCTTTAGGTTGGTGTAGGCCGCAGGCCGGCGGTCGAAGATTTAAAGTTCCTGCTGCAGCCAGAAGCACCGCAGACCGCTGGGCCAGCGGTCAAAGCTCCCCTCCAGGGGTGATGGTAAGTCCACGCCGGGTCCGCGGTAGAAGTTGGCCGCGGGCCGGCCGATGGAGCTTCTTCTTCTCCCGGGTCCCCCACTGTTAATTGCCACTAGTGTGGATAACATAGAACCAGTGTGAATGGGTGATTGACGGTCGGAGGGGGTCAAAGGGCATGTTTGTCTGCTGTATCCCTAAACTAAACTAAAACTTCACCAAGTTTGGTTTAATTTAGAGATTCAGCGTGAAAACAGGCCCTTCGGCCCACCGGGACCGTGCCGACCAGCGATCCCCGCACATTAACACTATCCAACACAGACAAGGGACAATTTTAATTTTTTATAGTAAGCCAATTAACCTACAAACCTGTCCGTCTTTGGAGCGTGGAAGGAAAAGGAAGATCTCGGAGAAAGCCCACGCAGTCACAGGGAGAACGTACAGGGAGAACATGGATCGGTGACGTTTTGGATCAAAATTCTTTGTCAGGCTTTATCACGTCACCTATCCATGTTCTCCACAGATGCTGCCTGACCCGCTGAGTTACTCCAGCACTCTGTGAAACGTCACCTATCCATGTTCTCCACAGATGCTGCCTGACCCGCTGAGTTACTCCAGCATTCTTCCTTCAAGGTTGTAGAAGCCAGAGTGTTTAGCAAGAAATAATTCTAGATTTTTAAAAAATGATTTAAAAAATAGGTGGCATGGTGATAGAGTTGCTGCCTCGCAGCACCAGAGTTCCAGGTTGGATCCTGACTACGGGCGCTGTCTGTACGGAGTTTGCACGTTCTCCCCGTGACCGCATTGGTTTTCTCCGGGTGCTCCAGTTTCCCCCCACACTCCAAAGATGTGCAGGTTTGTAGGTTAATAGGCTTCGGTAAAATCGTAAATTGTCCCAAATGTGTGCAGGATAGTGTTAGTGTACGGGGTGATCGCTGGTCGGCATGGACTCAGTGGGCCGAAGGGCCTGTTTCCGTGCAGTATCTCTAAACTAAATTACTAAATTACTAAACTAAACAAAATTTCAACTTTCGATGGAATCTAATTTCTCAAAGTTCATTTCTAAATTGAGACCCATTTCCTGTAGCCAGTTCTTCTTCCTCTTAGAAGTTGTCCCACATTCAACTCCAAACACACAAGAGAATCTCGGCAAAACTTGACAGATCACAGAGTCATAGAGTGATACAGCGTGGAAACAGGCCCTTCAGCCCAACTTGCCCACGCCGGCCAACATGCCCCATCTACACTAGTCCCACCTGCCTGCGTTTGGCCCATATCCCTCTAAACCTATCCTATCAATGTACCTGTCCAACTGTTTCTTAAACGTTGCCTCAAGTACAGTGTTCAAAATCATGAGAGGAATAGATCAGGTAGACGCACAGAGTCTTTTACTCAGAGTAGGGGAATCAGAGGACATAGGTTTAAGGTGGGGGGGGGGGGGTGTAATATTTAATAGGAACCTAACGGGTAACTTGAAAAGGGCGGCACGGTGGTGCAGCAGTAGAGTTGCTGCCTCACAGTGCCAGAGACCCGGGTTTGGTCCTGACTACGGGTGCTGTCTGTACAGAGTTTGCACGTTTTTCCCGTGACCCGCGTGGGTTTTCTCCGAGGTCCCGGTTTCCTCCCACACTCCAAAGACGTACAGGTTTGTAGGTTAATTGGCTTGGTGTAAATGTAAGTTGTCCCTGGTGTGTGTAGGATAGTGTTAATGTGCGGGGATCGCTGGTCGGCACGGACTAGGTGGGCCCAAAGGGCCCGATTCCACGCTGTGTCTCTAAACTAAACTAAACCAAACGAAGATGTAGTCGGACTCCTCAAGCCCCGTAGTCTTCACGAGCGGCAACAGTCGCACACAGAGAGGTTTCCTGTTTCTCAGAGCGGCAGAGGGCGTGAAAACAGGTGTCTGGCCTCGTTACTGGGAAGCCAGCAGGTTCAAAAATAAAACGGCAACTAATATAAACCTCTCTCCGTATTTGCCTGTTTTCCCACATCCTGAGAAAGTATTCAACTCCCCCACCCCTCCAACCCCCCCCCCCCCAAACCCCCACCACCAGAACATGGATAGGTGACGTTTCACAGAGTGCTGGAGTAACTCAGCGGGTCAGGCAGCATCTGTGGAGAACATGGATAGGTGACGTTTCACAGAGTGCTGGAGTAACTCAGTGGGTCAGGCAGCATCTGTGGAGATTCAAGATTCAAGATACATTTAATTGTCACATGTGCCAGATGGCACAGTGAAATGAAATTCCCATACAGCCATACAATAAAAATAAAGAACACACACTATAGAATTTGACATAAAACATCCCCACACAGCAGAATCAGTTCCCCACTGTGTGGGAAAGCACCAAAGTCAGTCTCTTCCTCCACTGTTCCTCGTGGTCAGGGCCTCCCCAAGCCCTCCGCAGTTGCAGCTACGGGCGGCCCGATGTCCAGGACCGCTCGCCGGGGTGATACAAGTCCGACGTCGGGGCTGTGGGACGTCCTCAACGGCGTGGACACCAGACTCGGCGGCTTCCAAAGTCCGTAGGCCGCGCCGGGTGTAGACCCTCTGCTGGAGACCCTCTGCAAGGTGCCCCAGGACTCCGCGATATTGTTCAGCGCCGCCCGCGTTGGAAGCTCTCCGCGCCAGAGCTCCACGATGTTGGAGCAGCAGCCCAACGCTCCGGAGCTCCAAACGGCGACCCAGGTAGGCATCGCCCGCTCCGCGGTGACTCCAGCGCTGCGCCGCCACTGTAGCAGCCCCGGTCCGGTTCCCGGTCCCCGGCAGGAAAGGCCGCTCCGATCCAGCTGGTAGGCCGCGAGGTGGGGGGGCGAGGACGCGGCTCGGAGAAATAGTCGCGTCCCCGCCAGGAAGAGACTGGGAAACGGTTTCCCCCTTACCCTGCCCCCCTCCCCCACATAGAAAAGTTAAAGTTTCCCCTAAAACTGAAAATTAAAAAAAAGATAGAAATGACAGACAGGCTGTAGGCAGAGGCTACTGCCAGTGCAGCGCCCCCTAGAGAACATGGATAGGTGATAGAAACATAGAAACATAGAAATTAGAAACATAGAAACATAGAAACATAGAAACATAGAAATTAGTAGGCCATTCGGCCCTTCGAGCCTGCACAGCCATTCAATATGATCATGGCTGATCATCCAACTCAGTATCCCGTACCTGCCTTCTCTCCATACCCCCTGATCCCCTTAGCCACAAGGGCCACATCTAACTCCCTCTTAAATATAGCCAATGAACTGGCCTCGACTACCCTCTGTGGCAGAGAGTTCCAGAGATTTACCACTCTCTGTGTGAAAAAAGTTTTTCTCATCTCGGTTTTAAAGGATTTCCCCCTTATCCTTAAGCTGTGACCCCTTGTCCTGGACTTCCCCAACATCGGGAGCAATCTTCCTGCATCTAGCCTGTCCAACCCCTTAAGAATTTTGTAAGTTTCTATAAGATCCCCTCTCAATCTCCTAAATTCTAGAGAGTATAAACCAAGTCTATCCAGTCTTTCTTCATAAGACAGTCCTGACATCCCAGGAATCAGTCTGGTGAACCTTCTCTGCACTCCCTCTATGGCAATAATGTCCTTCCTCAGATTTGGAGACCAAAACTGTACGCAATACTCCAGGTGTGGTCTCACCAAGACCCTGTACAACTGCAGTAGAACCTCCCTGCTCCTATACTCAAATCCTTTTGCTATGAAAGCTAACATACCATTCGCTTTCTTCACTGCCTGCTGTACCTGCATGCCCACTTTCAATGACTGGTGTACCACGACACCCAGGTCTCCCCTTTTCCTAGTCGGCCACCATTTAGATAATAGTCTGTTTCACAGAGTGCTGGAGTAACTCAGCGGGTCAGGCAGCATCTGTGGAGAACATGGATAAGTGGGCCATGTCCATAAGGTCATTAGTGATCGGAGTAGAATTAGGCCATTCGGCCCATCAAGTCGGCCATTCAGTCATGGCTGATTTATCTCGTCCTCCTAACCCCATTCCCCTGCCTTCTCCCCATAGGGAAAACCATCTTCGGTTTAGAGGGATATGGGCCGAACGCAGGACTCGTGTAGCTGGGGCATGTTGGGCGGTGTGGGCAAGTTGGGCTGAAGGGCCTGTTTCCGCACTGTGTGACTCTGTGACTCAAACATAAACTTGTGGGGGGTGAAGGGTGTGGCTGTGAAGTGAGCGAGTCAGCATCAACCCAAAATCAATGTCGCACTGAAACCTAAGAAGACATCGAACCCTCGCTCTGCAAAGATAAGGAACCTTGCGCTGTTCTTACTCATCATGGTTTCCTGCCCACTGCATTGTGGCCACGTGTAGCCCAACAAAATCTCCCCACCATTCAGTCAAGTGTCTGTTGGAACTCAAATGGCAGTCAACTCAGCAGGTCATAGAAATATAGAAACATAGACAATAGGTGCAGGAGGAGGCCATTCGGCCCTTCGAACCAGCACCGCCATTCATTGTGATCATGGCCCCAATCAGTACCCCGCTCCTGCCTTCAACCGATATCCCTTGATTCCACTAGCCCTTAGAGCTCTATCTAACTCTCTCTTAAATCCATCCAGTGATTTGGCCTCCACTGCCCTCTGTGGCAGGGAATTCCACAAATTCACAACTCTCTGGGTGAAAAAGTTTTTCTTACCTTTCTTAAATGGCCTCCCCTTTATTCCAAGTCTGTGGCCCCTGGTTCAGGACTCGCCCAACATTGGGAACATTTTTCCTGCATCTAGCTATGTCCAGTCCTTTTATAATTTTATATGCTTCTATAAGATCCCCCTCATCCTTCTAAACTCCAGTGAGACAGGCAGCATCTCTCTGGAGAGAAGGAATGGGTGACGTTTCGGGTCGAGACCCTTCTTCAGAATGATGTCAGGGGAGGGGGCGGGACAGAGATAGAATGTAGTCGGAGACAGAAAGACTGGTGGGAGAACTGGGAAGGGGGAGGGGATGGAGAGAGAGAGAAAGCAAGGGCTATCTGAAGTTAGAGAAGTCAATGTTCATACCGCTGGGGTGTAAGCTGCCCAAGCGAAATATGAGATGCTGTCCATCCGAGCCTGCGCTTGGTCTCGCCGATGTAGAGAAGTTGACACCTGGGACAGCGGATGCAGTAGATGAGGTTGGAGGAGGTGCAAGTGAACCTCTGCCTCACCTGGAAAAAGTGTTTGGATCCATGGATGGTGTCGAGGGGGGAGGTAAAGGGACAGGTGTTGCATCTCCTGCGGTTGCAGGGGGGAAGTATGTGGGGAGGGGGTACTCCATCCAAGGACCCAAACAGCGGTTCACTTGCCACAGGGAGAATGTACAAACTCCGTAAAGTCAGCACCCGTGGTCAGGATGGAACCCGGATCTCTGGCGCTGTGAGGCAGCAACTCTACCGCTGCACCACCGTGCCAAGTCTAGACAAGTTAATACAACTGACAACTCTGGAGACAAGTTTGAAGAAGTGTCTCGACCCGAAACTTCACCATATTCCTTCGTTCCAGAGATGATGCCTGACCCGCTGAGTTACTCCAGCACTCTGTGAAACGTCACCTATCCATGTTCTCCACAGATGCTTGCCTGACCCGCTGAGTTACTCCAGCACTGTGTGTCAGGCAGAATAGGTACAGAAGTGTGAAAAGGCACACCTCCAAATTCAGGGACAGTTTCGTCCCAGCTGTTATCAGGCAACTGAACCATCCTACCACAACCAGAGAGCAGTGCTGAACTACTATCGACCTCATTGGTGACCCTCGGACTATCTTCGATCGGATTTCACTGGCTTTACCTTGCACTAAACGTTATTCCGTTATCTTTTTTTTCTTGCGCATGGCGTGCACAGCCTAAAGATCAACTTGTTCTATTTGATCTATTTGTTTGTGCACGTCGGGTTGATTGCATTAGTCGAAACAGGGTGGACCACGTGAAGGTTGCAATCTCCCGCCCCCATTCCCTTATCATGTGTCCGTACACTGTGGACGGCTCGATTGTAATCGCGTATATGGTCTTTCCACCGACCGGACAGCACACGACAAAAGCTTTTCACGCTGCACGTGACAGTAAACCAAACTGAAGTCTGCGGAATTCTCTGCCTCAGAGGGCGGTGGAGGCCGGTTCTCTGGATACTTTCAAGAGAGAGCTAAATAGGGCTCTTGAAGATAGCGGAGTCAGGGGATATGGGGAGAAGGCAGGAACGGGGTACTGATTGGGGATGATCAGCCATGATCACATTGAATGGCGGGGCTGGCTCGAAGGGCCGAATGGCCTACTCCTGCACCTATTGTCCATTGTCTATAACTACTGAACTGAATCGTTTAAGAAGGAACTGCAGATGCTGGAAAATCGAAGGTGGTTAAAAATGCTGGAAAAACTCAGCAGGTGAGGCAGCATCTATGGAGCGAAGGAAATAGGCAACCGCCTATTTCCTTCGCTCCGTAGATGCTGTCTCACCCGCTGAGTTTCTCCAGCATTTTTGTCTCCCTTTAATTTTCCAGCATCTGCAGTTCCTTCTTAAACAAGGACTCTCTTGAAGTAGTTTTGCTTCTCTGTTCCATTTACCCGCCTTTTGTTCATTCTCCTGAATATCCTTATAATAAAAGACTTGCAAACTTGGCTTTGAAAAATTACAATTGACAACATCCATTGGGGGGGGGGGGGGAAATCCCCTCGAATCACTTTCTTCACTCCTTGCTCTGATTTTGTTTGTGGTCCAGGATGTGAATGTGTCCCTCAAGTAACCAAGAGACATTACAGCACAGAAAAAAGCCCCTTCAACCAAGATGCCTATCTAAGCAAGTTCTATTTTCTGTATTTGACCCAATAATAGACAATAGACAATAGACAATAGGTGCAGGAGTAGGCCATTTGGCCCTTCGAGCCAGCACCGTCATTCAATGTGATCATGGCTGATCATCCCCAATCAGTTCCCCGTTCCTGCCTTCTCCCCATATCCCCTGACTCCGCTATCTTCAAGAGCCCTATCTAGCTCTCTCTTGAAAGCATCCAGAGAACCTACCTCCGCCACCCTCTGAGGCAGAGAATTCCACAGACTCACCACTCTCTGTGAGAAAAAGTGTTTCTTCGTCTCCGTTCTAAATGGCTTACTCCTTCTTCTTAAACTGTGGCCCCTGGTTCTGGACTCCCCCAACATCAGGAACATGTTTCCTGCCTCTAGTGTGTCCAAGCCCTTGACAATCTTATATGTTTCAATGAGATCCTCTCTCATCCTTCTAAACTCCAGAGTGTACAAGCCAAGCTGCTCCATTCTCTCTGCATATGACAGTCCCGCCATCCCGGGAATTAACCTTGTAAACCTACGCTGCACTCCCTCAATAGCAAGAATCTTCCTCAAATTAGGGGACCAAAACTGCACACAATACTCCAGGTGTGGTCTCACTAGGGCTCTGTACAACTGCAGAAGGACCTCTTTGCTCCTATATTCGATTCCTCTTGTTATAAAGTCCAACATGCCATTCACTTTCTTCACTGCCTGCTGTACCTGCATGCTTACTTTCATAGACTGAACAAGGACCCCCAGATCATAGAAACATAGAAACATAGAAATTAGGTGCAGGAGTAGGCCATTCGGCCCTTCGAGCCTGCACCGCCATTCAATATGATCATGGCTGATCATCCAACTCAGTATCCCGTACCTGCCTTCTCTCCATACCCTCTGATCCCCTTAGCCACAAGGGCCACATCTAACTCCCACATCTAAGATCCCGTTGTACTTCCCCTTTTCCCAACTTGACGCCATTTAGATAGTAATCTGCCTTCCTGTTTTTGCTCCCACTAGGGCTTTGTACAACTGCAGAAGGAGCTCTTTGCTCCTATATTTGTAGATGTTTCCCCGTAGGTGTTTTCGTCAATATTGAACACAGAAGTTTGTGTCTTTGTTCTTGTGGGAATGCAATCGTTCCCTCGCTGCCGCACATACGGCGTTGAGACTCTCTTGGCTCTCCGAGACAACGTGTGCTGCACCACTTCCTCCACGAGCCGTGATCACATCACTGAGAGAGAGAGACAATGTCAACGTGGGTGTCGATGAGATCGCTTGTCGGTTTGATCCTCTCCCCACACAGACATCTGCAACCTGCATGTCAACAGAATGCGGCTTCACCCTCAACAGGCGTTTGACAGAAGCGGAGCAGATGTTTCCTGTAGGACCCCCCTCTATGTAATATATGATGTGACACTCTGAGGTTGGAGCCGAAGCCTAGCAACTGTTCCAGGAGGCTCAGCGATCGTTTCGCTGAACACCTCCGCTCAGTCCGCCTAGACCTATTTGATCTCCCGGTGGCTCAACACTTTAATTCCTCCTCCCGTTCCCTTTCTGTCACCTATCCATGTTCCCCAGAGATGCTGCCTGACCCGCTGAGTTACTCCAGCACTCCGTGAAACGTCACCTATCCATGTTCTCCACAGATGCTGCCTGACCCGCTGAGTTACTCCAGCACTCTGTGAAACATCACCTATCCGTGTCCTCTACAGATGCTGCCTGACCCGCTGAGTTACTCCAGCACTCTGTGAAACGTCACCTATCCGTGTTCTCTACAGATGCTGCCTGACCCGCTGAGTTACCTCAGTAGTAGTAATAGGATCTGCAGATGCTGGTTTACACAAAAGAACGCAAAATGCTGGAGTAACTCAACAGGTCAGGCAGCATCTGTGGAGAACATGGATAGGAAGAGTTATGGGTCGGGCCCCTTCATCAGACTCAGTTACTCCATCACTTTGTATCTTTTTTTTAAATAAACCTGCGCCTGCAGTTCCATGTTTCGGTAAAGCTTTTTGTACATCGGCAATCATTAGTCACATAGATACATAGATAATAGGTGCAGGATTAGGCCATTCGGCCCTTCGAGCCAGCAGCGCCATTCAATGTGATCATGGCTGATCATCCACAATCAGTACCCCGTTCCTGCCTTCTCCTCATATCCCTTGACCCCGCTATCTTTCAGAGCTCGATCTAACTCTCTCTTGAAAGCATCCAGAGAATCGGCCTCCACTGCCTTCTGAGGCAGAGAATTCCACAGACTCACAACTCTCTGGGTGAAAAAGATTTTTCCTCATCTCAGTCCTAAATGGCCGACACCTTATTCTTACGGTATTGAGTATAGAAGTTGGAACATCACATTTGTACAAGGCGTTGGAGAGGCCGCATATTTATGTTCATACTTAAGTCACGTGAACTGGGGTACAGGCAAAACCTGTACTTTGCATATTATCCAAACAGGTCATCAGCGGTCTCTCGAAACGAGTATGACTGTCCTCTCATGGAGGACGCCTGTGCGTGACTTTGTTTAACGTGGGGAGACTGGTGCATAGACAGCCACCCCACGGTCCTTGACAGATCTGGGTCAGGATCCAGTGGCATGGAGTCCAAGACGACCGGAGACCCTTTTCTGCTGCAGCCTTCATCCGCCTTCCCAGCCGTTGTGACGCTCCACTAAGGTCAGCCATCGTCCTCCGCCTGTTCCACCGTTGAGGTCTTGGTTGGATTGCTCTTTGTCAGAGACCTCCCCCTCGACCTTACCGCCATGGGTGGCCCTGCCAGGAGCATAGCTCCAGACGGCATCGCTCTCAGGATCTCAGGACCACACAAGCTTCTCCACTACGACAAGGTGACAATCCACGGTATATCGTGTACAATCAAGCAAAACTAAGATACATAAAGGCAAGTTTAAGACAGGGGAAAGATTTAAGAGAAAATTGAGGAGCAACCCTTTCCACACAAAGGGTAGTGGGTGTATGGAACGAGCTGCCAGAGTGGGTAGTTGAGGCTGGGACTATCACAATATTTAAGAAATATTTCAGACAATAGACAATATACAATAGGTGCTGGAGTAGGCCATTCGGCCCTTCGAGCCAGCACCGCCATTCAATGTGATCATGGCTGATCATCCACAATCAGTACCCCGTTCATGCTTTTCCCCCATATCCCTTGATTCAGTCAGCCCTAAGAGCTAAATCGAACTCGCTCTTGAAAACATCCGGTGAATTGGCCTCCACTGCCTTCTGGGGCAGAGAATTCCACAGATTCACATCTCTCTGGGTGAAAATGCTTTTCTTCATCTCAGTCCTAAATGGTCAACCCCTTTTTCTTCAACTGTGACCCCTGGTTCTGGACTCCCCCAACATCGGGGAGCATGTTTCCTGCCTCTAGTCTGTGCAATCCCTTAAGAATTTTATATGTTTCTTTAAGATTAACAAATTAATTTTAAATAAAAATAAATCATGCAGTATGTTATTTGGTACCAGACAAGGCCTTGGTAATTCTGTAGATCTGACTATATCATTTAATGAAGGATCACCATTAGAACAAGTATTGAATTTCAAATATCTTGGTGTTTGGCTCGACCCAACGCTTTCATTTACGCAGCATAGTGAGACGATTACTAAAAAACTCAGCTGTAATCTAGCTATTCTTTACCGCCATATAAATTGTTTCACCTTTCAGATGAGAAAAAGAATTGTCTCTCAACTACTACTACCAACACTGGATTATGCTGATATTGTCTATCAGAATACATTTGATACACATCTTCAACCCCTCAATGTAGTTTATAATAGTCTTTGCAGATTTATTTTAAGGTGTCCATATATAACTCACCACTGTTCTATGTATGAAACTCTAAACTGGTTATCCCCCCACGCTCGAAGATGCTACCACTGGTTCCAGTTCATCTTTAAATGCATCCAACTCAATTACGCTTCTTATTTAAAACAAGACCTATTACCATACACACCCTCATATTCACTAACACATATTCAGCAACCCTTCTTTTTTATTCCAAGAACTAACAAAGAAATTGGGAGACGTGCATTTAAATTCAAAGCTCCTTCTGATTGGAACACTCTGCCTAGTACCATAAGAACTATTAGCTCATTTCGCCTATTTAAAAATACACTTTTACCCTTCCTTATAAAACCATGTACCTGTTTCTAGTATTAGAGTCTTCGAGCTCTAGCTTGCTCTGTGTGTGATCATTTGGCATAACTATTGTATATGCATGGCCATTACACTTATGTATTATTGTATTGCATAGTGTAACAAGGTCTTATATTGTATTATGTCACAATATCATGAAATAATATATCATGTAATATTGTTGATAGTATGTATTAACGTACGATGTATGATAGGTGGTGTATGGTATTATGCATCAACATTATGCTGTAACACATAACCATTATTATTATTGGATATGTAAAGCCAATTAACAACTGTTATAAACTATAACAAGTGGGGATGGAGGGGTTTGGGGATTGGTGTGTGGGTAGGTGGGTCAATGAGAGCCTCTATGTATGTTATGTCTTGTGCTGTATGTTCTATGTTGGACCCCCTCGAAAACGAGATGACTGTCCATCTCAAGGGGTTATCCATGAATAAACTTGTTTCAGATTCCCTCTCATTCTTCTAAATTCCAGTGAATACAATTACAAGATTAATTCCCGGGATGGCGGGACTGTCATATGCTGAGAGAATGGAGCAGCTGGGCTTGTACACTCTGGAGTTTAGAAGGATGAGAGGCAATCTCATTGAAACATATATGATTGTTAAGGGCTTGGACACACTAGAGGCAGGAAACATGTTCCCGATGTTGGGGGAGACCAGAACCAGGGGCCACAGTTTAAGAATAAGGAGTAAGCCATTTAGAACGGAGACGAGGAAACACTTTTTCTCACAGAGAGTGGTGAGTGGTGAATCCGTGGAATTCTGTGCCTCAGAGGGCGGTGGAGGCCGGTTCTCTGGATACTTTCAAGAGAGAGCTCGATAGGGCTCTTAAAAATAGCGGAGTCAGGGGATATGGGGAGAAGGCAGGAACGGGGTACTGATTGGGGATGATCAGCCATGATCACATTGAATGGCGGTGCTGGCTCGAAGGGCCGAATGGCCTACTCCTGCACCTATTGTCTATTGTCTATAATACAAGCCCAGATCTTCAGTTTCCTCCCACACTCCAAAGACGTGCAGGTTTGTAGGTTAATTGGCTTGGTATAAGTGTAAGCTATCCCGAGCGAGTGTGTTATGCCCCTGTCCCACTTAGGAAACCTGAACGGAAACCTCTGGTGACTTCGCGCCCCACCCAAGGTTTCCGTGCGGGCCACCCATGGCAGTAAGGACGAGCGGGGAGGTCTCAGACAAAGAGCCAATCCAACCAAGACCTCAACGGTGGAACAGGCGGAGGACGATGGCTGACCTTAGTGGAGCGTCACAACGGCTGGGAAGGCGGATGAAGGCTGCAGCAGAAAAGGGTCTCCGGTCGTCTTGGACTCCATGCCACTGGATCCTGACCCAGATCTGTCAAGGACCGTGTGGTGGCTGTCTGTGCACCAGTCTCCCCACGTTAAACAAAGTCACGCACAGGCGTCCTCCATGAGAGGACAGTCACGCTCGTTCCGGGTGACCGCCGATGATGATGATGATTGGGTCTGTATCTAATTATATGTTTTAGCGTATCTTTAGTTTTTGTCTTATGTGGGGGGTTGGGGGGAATATTTTATCTCTTTCCTCGATGGAGATGGAGACTTTTTCCGTCTCGTATCTCCGTCCGCACTGCGGCCTTCACATCGTGGAGTTGGCGGTCCCTTGGTTTGGGATCGACTGCGGGAGCTCCAACCACAGGAGATTTGACGGCCCCGACTGCGGGAGGTTCGATCGCCCAGACCGCGGGAGAAAAGGAGCAAAGAAGATACAAGTTATTTGCCTTCCATCGCAGTGGGGAATGTGAGATCTCCCAAAAAAAACCTGGGGATTCTCACACACACAATTTTTATAGAATAGAATGCCTTTTATTGTCATTCAAACAGACAAGGTGTGAACGAAATTTCATTCCTACAGTCTTGTGAGAATGTTTCTTGCTTTTTTTTGTATGACTGTTTACAAATCAAATTTTTTGTATGTTTACATACTTGGCTAATAAAATTAATTACAATTACAACATAAGTGTGTGCAAGCAGTTTTAGTCGGTACTTTGGGCCTGGTTTTCTTGCTTGAGCGTTTATCCTGGTGTTTTAGCACATTCACACAAGTTATAGGAGTAGAATCAGGCCATTCGGCCCATCGAGTCCACTCCGCCATTCAATCATAGCTGATCTCTGCCTCCTAATCCCATTCTCCTGCCTTCTCCCCATAACCCCTGACACCCATTCTAATCAAGAACCTGTCTATCTCTGTATTAAAACATATCCACTGACTTGGCCTCCGCAGCCGTCTGTGGCAATGAGTTCCACAGATTAACCGCCCTCTGAGTAAAGAAGTTCCTCCTCACCTCCTTTCTAAAAGAGTGCCCTTTAATTCTGAGGCTGTGACTCTCTGGTCCTAGACTCTCCCACCAGTGGAAACATCCTCTCTGCATCCACTTTATCTATGCCTTTCACTCTTCTGCAAGTTTCAATGAGGTCACCCCTTCAGCCTTTTATATGGTAGCACAAGTACTTTGTGTTTTAATAGTAATTCAGTTCTTAACCAAGTTTAGACGAGACAGATGGGAGAGAAATCCAACCACACATGCTGCATCAGCGTAGAGATTGCAACGTTAATTCACATTAATCAACTTCTGAGTCGTCAAGACTAGGGCATTTTAATTTAACAATGCCTAACAGCGCGAAGTCTAGATCTGATTGACGCCTTTAGTCTTGTTATCTTTTGTATTTTTGGCTTCAAAGTTTTTTCTGGTAAATCACGGGATAGTTCAACAAGGTGTGACTCATTTTCGGAGTGTGCTTTCATTAGAAACCACATCTTGGTTTGGAGCCACCTCGGTGAGTTTAGCTAGTTAGTCACAGAGAGGCGTGGAGCGAAACTGAATTTGTTCCCAGTTTGCACTCAGGAAGCTGATGATCGAATGATCGAATGCAGAGTGATCGCTACTCTTCACGTTGGATATTAACGATTTGGATAAGGGAATTGAAGGCTTTGTGGCCAAGTTTGCTAAAGATAGGTGGAGGGGCAGGCAGTGGTAGAGGAAGCAAGGACTCTGCAGAAGGACTTGGACAGATTGGGAGAGTGGGCAGAGGAGTGGCAGATGGAATATAGAGTAACGAAGTGTGGAGTCATGCATTTTGGTAGGGGGAATATTTTCTAGCTTGCTGCATCTCTGGAGAATATGGATAGGTGACGTTTCACAGAGTGCTGGAGTAACTCAGCGGGTCAGGCAGCATCTATGGAGAGAAGGAAAGGGTGACGTTTCTGGTCAAGACCCTGCTTCAGATCGCAGTTGCTGAGGTTAGTGTTGTGCAGTGCTCAAGAGGCTGATGGTTGCCAGGAAGAAGCTGTGGTTGAATCAGGTCATGGATTTGGGGCTCGTGTACCTGGTGGTAGCAGCGAGAAGGTGGTGTGGCCAGGGTGGTTTGGGTCTTTGATGATACTGGCTCCCTTTGTGTGAGACAAATAAGGGCAATATAACAACATGTTTACGAAGGAACTGCAGATGCTGGAAAATCGAAGGTAGATAAAAGTGCTGGAGAAACTCAGTGGGTGAGGCAGCATCTATGGAGCGAAGGAAATAGGCAACGTTTCGGGCCGAAACCCTTCTTCAGACCAAAGATCCTATAGCGGAGCAAGATAGACCACTCCTGCAAAATGCAATGGGCTGACGTGTAGTACGCAACGGAACGGAAAGGAACGTGGGCCTTTTTTTCATCCATTTCTGTAACCCGAGCCGACCCGGCCCGCAGTGTAATCAGCGTTGCGGGGGAACAGTTTGTGTTAATAAATAAAAATTCTGAAAATGAGAAGAAGATTTTTACCAAATAACTGATTTTTACGAGGATGTTTCCGTAACCGGCTTCCGTCTCCGCACTAGTATCTTTGCTCCGCTGTGGGATCTTTGGTGCGGAGACGGAAGCCGGTTACGGAAATGGGGCCTAAAATTAATCATGAATCGGCCCATGACCGTACTACGTCTTTTTCGTCGAGTGGACTATCTTGCTCACTGTAGGATCTTTGCTTCAGACTGATGTAGGGTGGGGGGGGGGAAGACGAAAGGAAGAGGAGGAGCTAGAGGGTTGAGGGAGAGCTGGGAAGGGGAGGAGACAATAAGGGCCATCAAAAATTGGAGAAGTCAATGTTTAAGCCGCTGGGGTATAAACTGCCCAAGCGAAATATGAGGTGCTGCTCCTCCAATTTCCAGTTAATACAACATAGCTACTTTTGACTCATCCTAGGAAACATGGAACTTCGTATAAGATCATAAGAAATAGAAGAAGAATTAGGCCATTCGGCCCATCAAGTCTGCTCCGCCATTCAATCATGGCTGATCTATCTCTCCCTCTCAACCCCATTCTCCTGCCTTCTCCCCATAACCCCTGACCCGTACTAATCAAGAATCTATCTATCTCTGCCTTAAAAATATCCATTAACTTGGCCTCCACAGCCGTCTGTGGCAAAGATTTACACATTCGATCATGGCTGATCTCTCTTTCCTTCTCAGCACCAATTCCCCTGCCTAGTGATGCACGTTGCAGTATCTTTGTAAGTGGAGGACTCTGTTTCATAGTTGGGTTGAGTTTTTCATTTTAGTTTAGAGATACAGCATGGAAAGGATGGAACAGCATGGAACAGTTTAAGGATAAGGGGGAAGTCTATTAGGACCGAGATGAGGAAAACATTTTTCACACAGAGAGTGGTGAATCTGTGGAATTCTCTGCCACAGAAGGTAGTTGAGGCCAGTTCATTGGCTATATTTAAGAGGGAGTTAGATGTGGCCCTTGTGGCTAAAGGGATCAGGGGGTATGGAGAGAAGGCAGGTACAGGATACTGAGTTGGATGATCAGCCATGATCATATTGAATGGCGGTGCAGGCTCGAAGGGCCGAATGGCCTACTCCTGCACCCATTTTCTATGTTTCTATGAAACAGGCCCTGGGGCCCACTGAGTCCACGCTGACCATCGATCACCGGTTCACACTGGTTCTACGCTATCCCACTTGCTCATCCACTCCTTCCACACTGGGGGGCAATTTACTGAGGGCCGATTAACCTGCAGACCCGCGCGTCTTTATGGATGTGGGAGGAAAGCTTTTCACTGTACACGTGCCAATAAACTGGACTCAACTCCAACTAAACTCAAAACCTACGTGACCACAGGGAGAACGTGCAAACTCCACACACACAGATAGACACACAGACAGCACCCGAGGTCAGGATCGAACCCGGGTCCCCGGCGCTGTGAGGCAGCAGCTCTACCTGCTGCGCCATCGTGTAAAAATCGCTTGCGTTTTCAATAGTCAATGGTGATTTTATTGTCACAGGTGTGAAGTGCTAACACACATTCATTCATTCATTCGTCATCGTTGAAAACATTAGCAACGCAGTGGCGCTGGTTTCCGACGGGAACGGTGACGGACGCACCACACATCTCTGTCCTCCAGTTCCTGCGGACTTCCGCCGCTGGAAGTACAGGGTGTGTGTGTGTGTGTGTGTGTGTGTGCGTGTGCGTGTGCGTGTGTGTGTGTGTGTGCGTGTGTGTGTGTGTGTGTGTGTGTGCGTGTGTGTGCTTTATCATCGTTCCTTACAATGCCGTGTACGACAGTGATCGCAACTTCTACTGAAGTGTGGACGGCCGTTGGCTCACTAGAAGCTCATCTGCCCTTTGACAGGTCTTGTTTTTGGTCCTGCTGGGGGTCCACAGCCCCCTCCTCACCTGGTAAACCAGGAGTGGGGGAGACGGTTTAGTCACCGACTATCTGACCATGGAGCGGGTAGCACGGGATTACATGGTACGCGTGGCGGTGGGGGCGGGGGAGGGGCGGGGAGTGTAACTCCCCCCAACCTGACACACAGTGCGATTATTTCTCTGACAAACAGCCTCTCTTGCCGTTTGCTCACATTTCCTACGGTAGTCACATTTTCTAATCGGTTTGGAGTTTGTTGTTCTGCCAGTTTCAGTCAGCACAGGAAATGATAAACCTATTTGACTCAGAGCAGTAAGACGACCAAATGATTTGTGCAAATGTCTTCACACTGTGGTCTCACACAATAATAATGCATCATTTTTGCTCCATCTCCAACCACCTTATGTAAATGAGAACCGGAGATAAACACGGCATTTAGAAAGCAGACTGAAACGATCTGATTAACGGCAGATTTAGGACGTTTCACAGATTTATGAGCATCCTGGACAATACTAGCTCACACCCACTCCATGACACACTGGTCAACCTGAGGAGCACCTTCAGCAACAGACTGGTCCCACCAAGTTGCAGCACAGAACACCACTGGAGATCCTTCTTCCCTGTGGCTATCAAACTGTACAACACCTCCCCCCCTTCTGTAGTGGGGTAGACTGAGACTGACTCCCCTCCCCGCACCCCCCCCCCCCCCACAAATCCTTGCGCATCCTTTCCACTTGTCACTTTAATTTCATGTGTCATTGTATTTTGTGTTTGTGTCAGTCATGACTTTAGAAGGATGAGAGGGTATCTCATTGAAACATATAAGATTGTTACGGTTTTGGACACGCTAGAGACAGGAAACATGTTCCCGATGTTGGGGGAGTCCAGAACCAGGGGCCACAGTTTAAGAATAAGGAGTAAGCCATTTAGAACGGAGATGAGGAAACACTTTTTCTCACAGAGAGTTGTGAGTCTGTGGAATTCTCTGTATCGTGGATTGAGACGCAGGGAAAGCTTTCCAGTTCTATTGTTGCTGGCTGGGGGGATGTGGTGAGATGGTCCCGGTGAGCCCTGGCTGTATCCCGGCACCAGGCCCGGTCAGCCGCACGCTGGGTAACCGGGGTGGGGGGGGGGGTGGGGGGGGGGGGGGGGGAAAAGTGCAACCACCAAGCCACTCCTCTTCATAACAAGAGGAGTTGAGTACAGGAGCAAAGTGGCCATCCTGCAGTTGTACAGAGTTATGAAGAGGAGTCTAAATTTGAGGAAGGACTTTCTTGCCATTGAGGGAGTGCAGCAAAGGTTCACAAGATTAATTCTCGGGATGGTGGGACTGTCATATGCTGAGATAATGGAGCGACTAGGATTGTGTACACTGGAATTTAGAAGGATAAGAGGGAGGAAGCATGTTCCCGATGTTGGGGGAGTCCAGAACCAGGGGCCACTGTTGAAGAATAAGGGGTAAGCCATTTAGAGCGGAGATGAGGAAAAACTTTTTTCACCCAGAGAGTTGTGAGTCTGTGGAATTCTCTGCCTCAGAAGGCGGTGGAGGCCAATTCATTGGATGCTTTCAGGAGAGTGTTAGATAGAGCTCTTAGGGCTAGCAGAATCAAGGGGTAAGGGGAGAAGGCAGGAACGGGATACTGATTGTGGATGATCAGCCATGATCACAGTGATTGGCGGGGCCGAATGGCCTACTCCTGCTCCTATTGTCTATTATTTAAACCCGACCCTTGCTCTCCCCCGAAAACCAGGGAACCAGAGAGGAGGATGAAGAGAGTTGGCGAGGTATATACGCGCGCATGCACACATGTACTGTGTGTGTGTACACAAACACAGACATATATATACACATACATACACACACACATTGATACACATGTAAAAAAAAAGCAAACAACAGTGACAACTACTAAAAGGGCAAATCATGCATGACTAATCTTCTGGAGTTTTTTGAGGACGTAACAAGTAGAATGGATAAGGGAGGGCCAATGGATGTGGTGTATCTGGACTTTCAAAATGCCTTTGACAAGGTCCCACACGGGAGATTAGTGTGCAAAATTAGAGCACATGGTATTGGGGGTAGGGTATTGACATGGATAGAGAACTGGTTGGCAGACAGGAAGCAATTAACGGGTCCTTTTCAGAATGGCGGGCAGTGACTAGTGGGGTGCCGCATGGCTCAGTGCTGGGACCCCAGTCGTTTACAATATAAATTAATGATTTCGATGAGGGAATTAAATGTAACATCTCTAAGTTTGCTGATGACACAAAGTTGGGTGGCAGTGTGAGCTGCGAGGATGCTGCTATGAGGCTGCAGGGTGACTTGGATAGATTGGGTGAGTGGGCAGAAGTATCGCAGATGCAGTATAATGTGGATAAATGTGAGGTTATTCACTTTGGTGGCAAGAACAGGAAGGCAGATTATTATCTGAATGGTGTCAGATTAGGAAAAGGGGAGGTGCAACGAGTCCTGGGTGTACTTGTACATTAGTCACTGAAAATAATCATGCAGGTAACAGTGAAGAAAGCCAATGGCATGTTAGCCTTCATTGAGAGAGGATTTGAGTTTAGGAGCAAGGACGTCCTACTGCAGTTGTACAGGCCCCTGGTGAGACCAAACCTGAAGTACTGTGTTTAAGAAGGAACTGCAGATGTTGGAAAATCGAAGTATTGTGTGCAGCTTTGGTCTCCTAGTTTGAGGAAGGACATTCTTGCTATTGAGGGACTGCAGCGTAGGTTCACCAGGTTAATTCCTGGGATGGCAGGACTGTCATATGATGAAAGAATGGATCGACTGGGCTTGTATTCACTGGAATTTAGAAGGATGGGAGGGGATCTTATGGAAACATATTAAATTCTTAAGGGATTGGACAGGCTAGATGCAGAAAAAATGTTCCAGATGTTGGGGGAGTACTGAACCAGGGGTCACAGTTTAAGAATAAGGAATCGGCCATTTAGGACTGAGATGAAGAAAACCTTTTTCACCCACAGTGTTGTGAGTCTGTGGAATTCTCTGCCACAGAAGGCGGTGGAGCCCAATTCACTGGATGTTTTCAAGAGAGTTAGATATAGCTCTTTGGACTAACGGAATCAAGGGATCATATTGATGGCGGTGCTGGCTCACAGGGCCTACTCCTGTACCTATTTTCTATGTTTCTATGTCTATGTTTCTATGTACCGTGTGCATACATACACATACATACTTCTATATACATACGCACATACAATAGACAATAGGTGCAGGAGTAGGCCTTTCGGCCCTTCGAGCCAGCACTACCATTAAATGTGATCTGGGCTGATCATCCAGAATCAGTGCCCGTTCCTGCTTTCTCCCCATATCCCCTGACTCTGCTATCTTTAAGAGCTCTAACACGCATATATAAATATATACACACACACACACACACACACACACACACACACACACACACACACACACACACACACACACACACACACACACACACACACACACACACACACACACACACACATATATATATATATATATATACACAGTGCATACACACATATATAAACAAAAAATAGTCATACAGCGTGGAAACAGGCCCTTCAACCAAACTTGCCCACACTGACCAACATGTCCCATCTACACTCGTCTCCCATCTGCCTGCATTTGGTCCATATCCCTCTAAACCTGTCCTATCCATGTACTGTACCTATCTAACTGTTTCTTAAACGTCCCGATAGTCCCTGCCTCTGGCAGCTCGTTCCATACACCCACCACCCTTTGGGTGAAAAAGATACCCCTCGGATTCCCATTCATTGTTTTCCTTAAACCTTAAACCTATGTCCTCTGGTCTTCGATTTCCCTACTCTTGGTAAAAGACTCTGTGCATCGACCCGATCTATTCCTCTCATGATTCCTCTCACCAACACCTCTATAAGTTCTCCCCTCATCCTCCTGCACTCCAAAGAGTCCCAGCCTACTCAACCTCTCCCTATAGCTCAGACGCTTGAGATCCTGGCAACATCCTCGTAAATCTTCTCTGTACCCTTCCCAGCTTGAAATGGTGCAAAAAAAACACAAAAACCAATGGCACCAAGTCTGTGTAGTTCAGAGCTTATATGGAGGTTGTCGTGTTTAAGAGCCTGATGGACGTCACAGTTTTCAGGCTCCTGCAGTTTTCGCCTTCTTCCCGATGGCAGGGTTGAGATGAGTGTGTGGCCAGGGTGGTGCGGGTCTCTGATGATGCTGGCTGCCTACTCCTGTAGATCCCTTCGATGGTGGGGAGGTCAGTACCTGCGATAGACCGGGCAGTGTTCACCACTCTCCGTAGATCCCTTCGATGGTGGGGATGTCAGTACCCGTGTTTACCCTATCACAATGTTTAAGAAACAGTTACATGACTGGTGCATGGATTGGACTGGTTTGGAAGGATATGGACCAAGCGCAGGCAGGTGGGACTAGTGTAGATGGGACATTGTTAGCCGGTGTGGGCAAGTTGGGCCGATGGGCCTGTATCCTCACTGTATCACTCTATGACTCAAAAATCTCCTAGCCTAGCAAGCCTCTCCTTATAACTCTATCATTCAGATCTGGTAACATCCTATAGAACCTATTTTCGCACTCAGCCTTGTTAAATGACAACCATTGTGGAAGGGAGTATAGAACTGTGCAGGGTACTCCACATTAGCCTTGCCAATGTCTTGTACAGCTGTAACATGACTCCGGTACTTAATGTAGAGGAAAGGGCCTGTCCCACTTGCATGCGTTTGCATGCGTTTGGCGCGACCAAACGGAAGCGGAGTTTGCACTACGTTCGCGGTAAGTACGCGCTAAGTATGCGCTAAGTTCGCACGTGACGTAATTTGCGTCATACTTACCAATCAGCTGGGCAGGAGGCGGGCCGACTGAATTTGGACATCGCACGGCGTCGGGCGGTGACGTCATCACGCAACGCCACGCCGGGCGGTGACGTCATCGCGCAACGCCACGCGCTAGGCTTACGCCGTCAAGACGCTGTGTACGCCCTCAATGCGCCTGTGGGCCGACAGGCTGTTGGCGCGCAATATTTTCGGACAGTGCGGGATTTTCGGAGCCCCGCGCGATGTTGGGACCAGCCCCACACAACTCCACACGCCTCCGCGCTTCGAAGTGGGACCGGCCCCGTGCAGCCCGTACGCCTCAAGCGACCACGTTTGGTTGCTCCAGACGCATGCAAGTGGGACAGGCCCTGAAGGAACTGCAGATACTGGTTTACACAAAAGATGAGACAAAATGCTGGAGTAGTCCAGCGAGACAGGCAGGCAGCATCTTCTATCCAGGCATGTTGCCTGTCCTATACTGAATGCCGAGACCGATGAAGCCAAGCATGCCAAATGCCTTACTCACTCCCCTGTCTATATTAATGGTCGTTTTCATGGAATTATGTATCTGTACTCCTAAAGCCCCTGTCCCACTTAGGAGACCTAAACAGCAACCTCTGGTGACCTTGTCCGCCACCCAAGGTTTCCATGAGGTCACCGGAGGTTTTGGTCACTCTCCCTAATGGTCGAGAGTGGTTTCCGCGTGGTCGAGGCTTCATCTAGGTTGCTGCTATTTTTCCATCATGATTAAAACTGGCCTCGACTAAAAATAGGTTGCCGTTTTAAATATCGATCATTTTTTAGTCGCGGGTCTAGTCGAAGCCGGTTTTCTTCATAGTCGAGGAAGATTTTCAACATATGCGTGGGAGGTGGTAGGAGGTTGCAGGTCACCTCGATCGTGACTTTTTTTTGGGTGGCGAGCAAGGTCAGCAGAGGTTGCTGTTTAGGTCACCTAAGTGGGACAGAGGCTTAAGTCTCTGTTCTACAGCTTCCCCCATTGATGCCACTGTTTATCTTACCAAAATGCAACACCTCACATTTATCTGAATTATGCTCCATCTACCATTCCTTGGCCTACGGTGCTTTTAGCACATTGGTCTTCATCAGTCAGAGTATTGAGTACAGAAGATAAGGCACAAAATGCTGGAGTAACTCAGCGGGATAGGCAGCTTCTCTGGAGAGAAGGAAAAGGTGACGTTTCGGGTCGAGACCCTTCCTTAGACTGAACAACAGAGGCACGTGATGCCCAGAACTGAACATAATACTCAAAATGTGGCCTGGCCAACATCTTATATAACTGCAACATGACCTCCCAACTTCTGTACCTAATATATGTAGGAAGGAACTACAGATGCTGGTTTAAACCAAAGATAAACACAAAATGCTGAAGTAACTCAGCGGGACAGGCAGGATCTCTGAAGGGAAAGAATGGGTGACGATTTGGGTCGAGACCCTTCTTCAGTCTGAATTTGAAAATAAATTCCATGACAGCACTGAAGTCTACATAACTGATGGAGAAAATAGGGTTAATAATATCTCTTCAATAGCACTGACTACATTCTTAACATGGGACAAAATATTGTTGTGGGAATGATATAAGAAAGCTCTTAAATAAGTTTTATTTTTGGGAGCAGGCTCTGCAAATTAAAAGTATTGCAAAAGACTGTACTGTATATTACACCACTTTTATCATTATGAATGAATGATACTTTATTATGAATTATATTTTATTATCCTGGGAGACATGTCACAGTGAGATCCTTTGTTTTCCATACACATGGTATACAAAGAGTCGTTATGTAAAGGGTGCCGACTAAAATCTATCTAGCTCTGCCTTAACAATATCTATTGACTTGACCTCTACAGTCTTCCGTGGCAAAGAATTCCAGATTCAACACACTCTGACTAAAGAAATTCCTCCTCATCTCCTTCCTAAAATAACGTCCTTTAATTCTGAGGCTATGACCTCTGGTCCTAGACTCTCCCACTAGTGGAAACATCCTCTCCACATCCAAGCCTTTCACTATTCTGTATGTTTCAATGAGGTCCCCCCCTCATTCTTCTAAACTCCAGCGTAAACAGGCCCAGTGCCGACAAACGCTCCTCATAGGTTAACTTACTCACCCTTGGTGGGATTGGTAGTCATAACTAAGTTATAATCATAGATGCTGCCGCACCCGCTGAGTTTCTCCAGCATTTTTGTCTCCCTTCAATTTTCCAGCATCTGCAGTTCCTTCTTAAACATATAACCATAATATTACCACGAGTGTCAACTTGAGAAAAAAGACATATCTGTTTCCCTCAATTTTATAAATGCTTGCAATAAGAAAGTCATTCAGCACAGAAACAGACCCTTTGGGCCAACTCGCCAATGCTAAACAAGATGCCCCAAGATGCTAAACTATACCACTCCCCCCCAGGAGTAGGCCATTCGGTCCTTCGAGCCAGCACCGCCATTCAATGCGATCATGGCTGATCATCCCCAATCAATGAATATTTTTATGGTGGAGATTGACAGATTCTTGATTAGTAAAGGTGTCGGGGATTTTGGGGAGAAGGCAGGAGAATGGGGTTGAGAGTGAAAGATAGATCAGCCATGATTGAATGGCGGAGTAGATTTGATGGGCCGAATGGCCTCATTCTGCTCCTAGAACTTATCAATTTATAAAGTTGAGTCCGCGACGACCAGCGACCACCCCGTACACTAACACTAAAAGATTCTATCGACAGTTAAAATTTAGTTTAGTTTAGAGATGCAGCGCGGAAACAGATCCTTCAGCCCACCGAGTCCGTGCCGACCAGCGATCATCCGATGCGCTAACATTATTCTACACACTAGGGAACAATTTACAATTTTTACCGAAACCAATTAACCAACAAACCCGGATGTCTTTGGAATGAGGGACGAAACCGGAGCACCAGAGAAAACATACATGGTCACGGGTCTATGTATCTATCTATGAACGTGCAAACTCCGCACAGACAGCACCCTTGGTCAGGATGGAACCCTGGTCTCTGGTCATTGATGATCATAGATACATAGAAAATAGGTGCAGGAGTAGGCCATTCGGCCCTTCGAGCCTGCACCACCATCCAATATGATCATGGCTGATCATCCAACTCAGTATCCCGTACCTGCCTTCTCTCCATACCCCCTGATCCCTTTAGCCACAAGGGCCACATCTAACTCCCTCTTAAATATAGCCAATGAACTGGCCTCAACTACCTTCTGTGGCAGAGAGTTCCAGAGATTCACCACTCTCTGTGTGAAAAAAAAATTCTCATCTCGGTCTTAAAGGATTTCCCCTCTATCCTTAAGCTGTGACCCCTTGCCCTGGACTTCCCCAACACCGGGAACAATCTTCCTGCATCTAGCCTGTCCAACCCTTTAAGAATTTTGTAAGTTTCTATAAGATCCCCCCTCAATCTTCTAAATTCTAGCGAGTACAAGCCGAGTCTATCCAGTCTTTCTTCATATGAAAGTCCTGACATCCCAGGAATCAGTCTGGTTACCACTGATATCATTGGTTACCACTTCACTAACGTGAATGCACCTAGAGACAAAACTGAGTTGCAAGTAAATGACGCGGACAGAACGCATTCAAAATAAATGTCACAGAATTTTTATTTAATTTAAAGCAAAAACATTCAAAGAAACAGTTCTAAATAAAATCTCCCAAACACGGCAAAGAAGTAAAATGATTTTCTGAAGCACCTTGACAAGAGTCCAACTTTAGTCCCCTGCTTCATACCTGAAAGTATTAAACGCACAGTTAGTGTTCCACTCCCAGCATAGAGCAATACTACCACACTCAATTAAACACATGCTGGTCATTACATTTAAAATACTTCCTAGGTTGTTATTTTAAAACACTTGTTGGAAGCTATTTGTAGAAACAAAGAACTGCAGATGCTGGTAAATACGTAAAAGGACCCAGAGTGCTGGAGTAACTCAACGGGTCAGGCAGCATCTGTGGAGAACATGGATAGGTGACGTTTCACAAAGTGCTGGAGTAACTCAGCGGGTCAGGCAGCATCTGTGGGGAACATGGATAGGTGACGTTTCAGAGTGCTGTAGTAACTCAGCGGGTCAGTTACTGGGGTCAGCATGGATGGGTTGGGCTGAAGGGCCTGTTTCTGTGCTGTATGACTCCAGGACTCTAACTCAACTGGAGTGTCATGTAGGTGTTTCATTTGATGTCGTCCTGTGAGGGCCTACGTGCCCGCATAGCGCTCAGTTGCAGCTAAACATCTCAACACTGCGATGTAGCGTTGAGCCAGGACTAGAGGGTGTGAGCTGCAGGGAGAGGTTGAGTAGGCTGGGACTCCATTCCTTGGAGCGCAGGAGGATGAGGAGTGATCTTATAGAGGGGTACAAATTCATGAGAGGAATAGACGCTCAGAGTCTTTTGCCCAGAGCAGGGGAATCAAGAACCACAGCACGTTGGTTTAAAGTGAGGGGGGGAAAGATTTAATGGAATCTGAGGGGTAACTTTTTCACACAATGGGTGGTGGGTGTATGGAACGTGCTGCTAGCGGAGGTAGTTGAGGCTGGGACTATCGCGACGTTTATGAAACAGTTACTTGGATTCAGGTTAATGGATAGGACAAATTTGGGGGGATATGGGCCAAATGCCGGCAGGTGGGACTGATGTAGATAATAGATAATAGACAATAGGTGCAGGAGTAGGCCATTTGGCCCTTCGAGCAAACACCGCCATTCAATGTGATCATAGTTGATCATCCCCAATCATTCCTGCCTTCTCCCCATATCCCCTGACTCCACTATTTTTAAGAGTCTTATCTAGCTCTCTCTTGAAAGCATCCAGAGAACCTGCCTCCAACGCCCTCTGAGGCAGATAATTCCACAGACTCACAACTCTCTAGATGGGGCATGTTGGCCGGTGTGGGTTTAGTTTGGTTTAGCAACGAGGTACAGTGAACAGCTTTGGTTTGGTTGAATTTAGTTTAGTTCAGAGATACAGCGCGGAAACAGGCCCTAACAAGTCCACGCCACAACAAGTGGTGCAGCAGGTATTGTGAAGGCATTTCAACTGTGTCGCTTTTAATCTTGACATCAGCATTTAACCTGCTGGTAAACCACAAATATCCTGCCGTAACCTTGCTTACTCTGTTGGTTTTGCTCAGGGTTTACTCCCTAGACATTCAGATCAATATATTTTCCGTTCCTCAGGGCGGGACAGAAGGACTAGAGCTACAAGCTAATAAAAGGTCAATTTAAAACTTAACCACGCTGTTATCAGGCAACTGAACCATCCTTCCAACATCTAGAAAGCCGTGCTGAACTGTTCTCTACCTCATTGGAGACCCTCGGACAATCTTTGATTGATCTTTCCCTTGCACTAAGTGAAAACAGGTGTTTAGAAACTTTTGCAAAGTAATTAAAAAGAAATAACTGAAATGTCACATTTACATCAGTATTTAAACCCTTTACTCAGTACTTTGTTGTTCTGGCAGTGATTACAGCCTCAAGTCTTCATGGGTATGACGCTGCAAGCTTGGCACACCTGTATTTGGGTAATTTCTCTCATTCTTCTCTGCAGATCCTCTCAAGCTCTGTCAGGTTGGATGGGAAGCGTCGATGCACAGCTATTTTCAGGTCCCTCCAAAGATGTTCGATCGGGTTCAAGTCCGGGCTCTGGCTGGGCCACTCAAGGACATTCACAGACTTGGCACGTCTTGGCTGTGTGCTTAGGGTCGTTGTCCTGTTGGAAGGTGAACCACAGCCCCAGTCTGAGGTCCAGAACGCTCTGGAGCAGGTTTTCATCAAGGATCTCTCTGCACTTTGCTCCGTTCATCTTTCCCTCAATCCTGACTAGTCTCCCAGTTCCTGCCGCTGAAAAACGTCCCCACAGCATGATGCTGCCACCACCATGCTTCACCGTAGGTATGGTATTGGCCAGGTGATGAGCGGTGCCTGGTTTTATCAAGACGTGACGCTTGGTATTGAGGCCAAAGAGTTCAATCTTGGTTTCAGAGAACCAGAGAATCTTGTTTCTCATGCCTTTTGGCAAACTCAAAGCGGGCTGTCATGTGCCTTTTACTGAGGGGTGTCTTCTGTCTGGCCACTCTACCATAAAGGCCTGACTGAGGGAGTGCTGCAGATATAGTTGTCCTTCTGGAAGGTTCTCCCAGCTCCACAGAGTGACCATCGGGTTCTTGGTCACCTGAAGGCCCTTCATCCCTGATTGCTGTTTGGCTGGGCGGCCAGCTCTATGAAGAGTCCTGGTGGTTCCAAAGTTCTTCCATTTAAGAATGACGGAGGCCACTGTGCTCTTCGGGACCTGCAATGCTGCAGAAATTGTTTTATACCCTTCCCCAGACATGTGTCTCGACACAATCCTGTTTCGAAGGTCTACGGACAATTCCTACATCTTCATGGCTTGGTTTTTGCTCTGACATGCACTGTCATCTGTGGGACCTTATATAGACAGATGTGTGCCTTTCCAAATCATGTCCAATCAATGTAACTTATAGGCAATAGACAATAAGTGCAGGAGTAGGCCATTCGGCCCTTCGAGCCAGCACCGCCATTCAATGTGAACATGGCTGATCATCCACAATCAATACCCCGTTCCTGCCTTCTCCCCAAATCCCCTGACTCTGCTATATTTAAGAGCCCTATCTAGCTCTCTCTTGAAAATATCCAGAGAACTGGCCTCCACCGCCCTCTGAGGCAGAGAATTCCACAGACTCACAACTCTCTGTGTGAAAAAGTGTTTCCTCAACTCCGTTCTAAATGGCTTACCCCATATTCTTAAACTGTGGCCCCTGGTTCTGGACTCCCCCAACATCGGGAACATGTTTCGTGCCTCTAACGTGTCCAATCCCTAAATAATCTTATATGTTTCAATAAGATACCCTCTCATCCTTCGAAACTCCAGAGTGTACAAGCCCAGCCGCTCCATTCTCTCAGCATATGACAGTCCCACCATCCCGTGAATTAACCTTGTAAACCTACGCTGCACTCCCTCAATAGCAAGAATGTCCTTCCTCAAATTTGGAGGCCAAAGCTGCACACAATACTCCAGGTATGGTCACACTAGGGCCCTGTACAACTGCAGAAGGACCTCTTTGCTCCTGTACTCAACTCCTCTTGTTATGAAGGCCAACATGCCATTCGCTTTCTTCACTGCCTGCTGTACCTGCATGCTTACTTTGATTGACTGATGAACAAGGACCCCCCCCAGATCCCGTTGTACTTTCCCTGTTCCCAATTTGACACCATTTAGATGGTAATCTGCCTTCCTGTTTTTGCTACCAAAGTGGATAACCTCACATTTGTCCACATTAAACTGCATCTGCCATGCATCTGCCCACTCACCCAACCTGTCCATGTCACCCTGCATTCTCATAGCATCCTCCTCACAGTTCACAATACACAATATACAATACAATTTATTTGTCACTTGAACCTCATAGAGGCTCAAATGAAATGTTGTTTCTGCAGTCATACACACAAGAAAAAAAGACCCAAGACACAACACAATTTACACAGACATCCATCACAGCGCATCTCCTCCTCGCTGTGATGGAAGGCAAAAAAACTTATCTCTCCCCTGCACTCCCCATTCCCCTCCCGATGTCAGAGTCAAACCCCCAGCGGGCGATGGCAATTGTCCCGCGGCCATTAACGCCGCGCCGGGTGATGCAAGGCCCTGCTCCGGGTCTTGTTGTTGGAGCCCCCGGCGGGTGCTGCCACCCAGTTCACACTGCCACCCAGCTTTGTGTCATCTGCATATTTGCTAATGTTACTTTGAATCCCTTCATCTAAATCATTGATGTATGTTGTAAATAGCTGCGGTCCCAGCACCGAGCCTTGCGGTACCCCACTAGTCACTGGTCATTTACCACTGGTGGACTCCAATCAAGTTGTAGAAACATCTCAAGGATAATCAATGGAAACATGATGAACCTCAGCTCAATTTTGAGTGTCATAGCAAAGGGTCTGTGATATTTCAGTTATTTCTTTTTAATTACTTTGCAAAAATTTCTAAACACCTGTTTCCGTTTCTTCATTCTGGGGTATTGTGTGTAGATTGATGATTAAAAAATTAATCAATTTTTAAATAAGGCTGTAACGTAACAAAATGTGGAAAAAGGGGTCTGAATACTTTCTGAATGCACTGTGGCTCTCAGCATTGTAGCGCATCAGTTCCAGAGACAAAGTCCAATGTCCGCAATGGGGTTAGAGGTTAATCGGACAGCACCCTAGCTTATGGAAGGACCGTTCAGAAGTCTGATAACAGAGGGGGAGTCGCTGTTTAGTTTAGTTTAGAGATACAGCAGGGAAACAGGCCCTTCGGCCCACCGAGTCCGCGCCGACCAGTGATCCCCGTACACTAAACACTGTATTACACATTCTAGGGACAGTTTTACAATTATACCAAGCCAATTTACCTACAATCGGTAGGTCTTTGGAGTGTGGGAGGAAACCGAAGATCTCGGCGAAAACCCACACGGTCACGGGGAGAACGGACAAACTCCGTACAGACAGCACCCGTAGTCGGGATCGAGCCCGGGTCTCTGGCGCTGCAAGAGTTGCAAGGCAGCAACTCAAGTCTAGTGGTGCGCGCTTTCAAGCTCCTAGCTGATAGCTTGTCCCTCTCCAACCTGTACCGTGGAAAGTAACTAAGGATCGCTACCCTTCCAAACCTGAATTGAAAACGGCAATTTTATTTTCCAGACGTCATCTTACTGTGAGAGGCGTTTACGCAGTTCCTTCACTTGCTCGTTCTTTTTCGTTAATAATTCTTTCATATTGCGGTAAGCGGCAGTTTCTTGGAACTTTTTCTCCAGTTCCTGTGAATAAAATTGACGTTTCATTGAAACAGTGGCGCTTAAAATATCGTTCAAACAAAATATTTACAACAAAACAGCAACATTGAATTAACATTTCAGATATACTGGGGAACATTGAATTCCCTAATTTCAAGTAATATTGCCCATAAGTGGGGCGGCACGGTGGCGCAGCGGGAGAGTTGCTGCCTTACAGCGCTTATACCACTGGAGACCCGGGTTCGATCCCGATTATGGGTGCTGTCTGTACGGAGTTTGTACGTTCACCCCGTGACCTGCGTGGGTTTTCTCCGAGATCTTTGGTTTCCTCCCACACTCCAAAGACGTACAGGGTTGTAGGTGAATTGGCTTGGTATAATTGATAAATTGCTCCTAGTGAGTGTCAGGTAGTGTTAATATGTTAATCGCTGGTCAGTGCAGACTCGGTAGGCCGAAGGGCCAGTTTCCGCGCTGTATCTCTAAACTAAACTGAAGGAGATGAGGAATTTCTTCAGCCAGAGGACAGTGAATTTGTGGAATTCATTGCCACAGACGGTTGTGGAGGCCAAGTCAATGGATATTTTTAAGGCGGAGATAGATTCTTGATTAGTACAGGTGCCAAGGGTTATGGGGAGAAGGTAGGAAAATGCGGTTGAGAGGGAAAGATAGATCAGCCATGATTGAATGGCAGAGCAGACTCGATGGGCCGAATGGCTACGAGATGAACTTTTCACTCCTCATCTGACGCCCTTTGGTCTCCTCATCACCTCGGACCTTTATCCACCCAGCTGGGAACAAACCCCCCCCCCTCCCACCACCCTCAACTGTATCCTCCGCTCATTCACCAGTACTTGTCCTACCATTACCCCCGAGCTCTAACCTGGCTGACCCAACTCTACACTAGGGCCATACAGACTAACTCCATCCCAAAGATATGGCGGACAGCAAAAGTCATTGCTATACCAAAACCTGGCAAAGACGAAAAACTACCAGCAAGCTACCGCCCAATCTCTCTACTCTGCGTCCCACTCAAAATCTTAGAACGCCTTATACTACAACGTATATCTCCAGGAGTAGAAGAGATTCTCAGTGTGGATCAGGCAGGTTTCCGCAAGGACCGCAGCACAGGAGAACAAGTTCTGGCCCTAACCACCTGCATTGAAAACGGCTTCGAGAACAAACTGAAGACCGGGGCAGTGTTCCTTGATCTCACCGCAGCCTATGACACTGTGTGGCACAAAGGCCTCCACCTAAAACTCACCAAAGCACTCCCTGCCTGGGCATCAGAAACCATCAAATCTCTGCTCTCCAACCGCAGGTTCAGAGTTCACCTTGGACAGAACAAGAGTGCATGGAGAATACAGAAGAATGGGCTCCCGCAAGGGTCAGTTTTAGCCCCAACCTTGTTCAACCTTTACACAAATGACCTACCCACCACCAAATCCCGCAAATTCATCTATGCAGATGACATCTGTTTGGCCTTCCAAGCACCAGATTTTGGTACATTGGAACAGGTGCTCAATGAAGACCTTGCTAAACTGGACGAGTACTGCAAAACCTGGCGCCTAAAACCAAGCCCAGCAAAAACGGTCTCTAGTGTGTTCCACCTCCATAATGCAGAAGCCACAAGAGAACCAAACATCTATCTGAGCAGGACCAAACTGAAGTATGCCCCCACTCCAACCTACCTCGGAGTGACCCTTGACAGGACCCTATCCTTCAAGGAACATCTTAAAAGAACAGCAGCTAAGGTGAAGTCCAGAAACAATCTCCTCAGTAAGCTTGCTGGCTCAAAGTGGGGGGCAGCAGCCCCCACACTGCGCATTTCAGCACTAGCCCTTGCATTTTCTTCAGCCGAATATTGTGCCCCTGTTTGTCCAGGTCATCCCACACACACCATGTGGATACCCAATTGAACTCAACAATGAGGATCATCACAGGAACAATCCGCTCAACACCACTCCCCTGGCTCCCTGTCCTATCCAACATAGCCCCTCCACACATCCGGCGAGTAGTCCTCACTCAAAGGATGCTCCAAAAGACCAAAAACTCCCCTCATCTGCCAATTCACATGGACATCTTCAACCCACCCACTGCTCGACTTCCATCTAGACGACCAATTTGGAAGAACCCACCACCAGCTGATTTCACCATCCAATCAGCTTGGAAAAGGGAATGGGAGTCCAAGGACGTCCCAAATAAACATCTGGTGTCAGACCCCACCCTACCGGTCCCTGGCACCAATCTCCCAAGGAAGCAGTGGACGACGCTGAATAGATTCAGGACTGGACATGGCCCCTGCTTGGCCAGCCTTCACAAATGGGGCAGCAGTCCAACCCCATGGTGTGCTTGTGGAGAGCAGCAAACAATGCAACACATCATTGAAGCATGCCCTCAACAAAGACTCAAAGGAGGACTTGTCACCCTTCATACAGCAGATCAAGAGGCAACTGCTTGGCTAAAGGACTTTGCATTCGCTAAATAAATTACCTCTCCTATCCAGCTTTCTTCCCCCTACTACAGGTTGCCTGAATAAGGGTCCCGACCCGAAAGCTCTCCTGTCCATTTCCCTCCACAGATGCTGCCTGACCTGCTGAGTTCCTCTAGCACTTTTGTGCTTTGCAAAATGATTTTATCAGTCAGGGATTGCCAACTGTTTTATAATGATGAGCGGTCGCCTCTGACTTCTCTTGGCAAAGCCTACTTTGGCACTAAGCGCGCGCTGAGGAACAAGAGATTGACTGCTCGATTACACGCTGCTGCACCTTTACCTGCCACAGGAATATAATTGTGGCGGAGGGGCTCAACAGTATGAACATCTAATTCTACAATTTTAGATAATACACCAGACTGAGCCCCCTCAATCTTTCCTGCCCCCCTCCATCTCGAGCTGCATCTATTTTTTCCCACATCCCACAGGGAAAACAGGAAGGCAGATTACTATCTAAATGGTGTCAAGTTGGGAAAAGGGGAAGTACAACGGGATCTGGGGGTCCTTGTTCATCAGTCAATTAAAGTAAGCATGCAGGTACAGCAGGCAGTGAAGAAAGCGAATGGCATGTTGGCCATCATATCAAGAGTTGAGTATAGGAGCAAAGAGGTCCTTCTGCAGTTGTACAGGGCCCTAGTGAGACCACACCTGGAGTATTGTGTGCAGTTTTTGTCCCCTAATTTGAGGAGGACATTCCTACTATTGAGGGAGTGCAGCGTAGGTTTACAAGGTTAATTCCCGGAATGGCGGGACTGTCATATGCTGAGAGAATGGAGCGGCTGGGCTTGTATACTCTGGAGTTTCGAAGGGGATCTTATTGAAACATATAAGATCATTAAGGGTTTGGACACGCTAGAGGCAGGAAACATGTTCCCGATGTTGGGGGAGTCAAGAACCAGGGGCAACAGTTTAAGAATAAGGGGTAAGCCATTTAGAACGGAGACGAGCAAACATCTTTTCAAAGAGAGTTGTGAGTCTGTGGAATTCTCTGCCTCAGAGGGCGGAGGCCGGTTCTCTGGATACTTCCAAGAGAGAGCTATATAGGGCTCTTAAAGATAGTGGAGTCTGGGGATATGGGGAGAAGGCAGGAATGGGGTACTGATTGGGGATGATCAGCCATGATCACATTGAATGGCGGTGCTGGCTCGAAGGGCCGAATGGCCTCCTCCTGCACCTATTGTCTATTGTCTATTTAGAGTATTGTGTTCAGTTTTGGGCACCATGTTATAGGAAAATGTTGTCAAGCTGGAAAGATTTACCAGGATGTTGCCAGGACTCGAGGGCCTGAGCTATTGGGAGCGGTTGAGCAGGCTGGGACTCTATTCCTTGGAGCGCAGGAGGATGAGGGGTGATCTTATAGAGGTATACAAAATCAAGAGAAGAATAGATCGGGTAGACGCACAGAGTCTCTTGCCCAGAGTAGGGGAATCGAGGACCAGAGGACATAGGTTGATGGTGAGGGGGAAAAGATTTAATAAGAACCTGAGGGGTGATTTTTTCACACAAAGGATGGTGGGTGTAAGGAATGAGCTGCCAGAGGAGGTAGTTGAGACAGGGATTATCGTAACGTTTAAGAAACGTTTAGGCAGGTACATGGATAGGACAGGTTTAGCGGGATATGGGCCAAACGCAGGCAGGTGGGCCTAGCGTAGATGGGGCATGTTGGTCGGTGTGGACTCAAGGCTACAGCATAACATCACAACTTCTGCCACTTCAATGACCACTGATGAAGGCCAATGTACCTAAAGAGTTATTTAGTTTAAGTTAGTTTACAGATATAGCGCGGAAACAGGCCCTGAAGTCCACACCGACCAGCGATCTCCGTACATTAACACTTTCCTACACTAGGGACAATTTTTTAATTTATACCAAGTCAATCAACCTACAAACCTGTACGTCTTACGAGTGTGGGAGGAAACCGGAGTTTTCGGAGAAAACCCACGCAGGTCACGGGGAGAACGTTCAAACTCCGTACAGTCAAGCACTCATAGCCAGGATGGAACCCGGGTCTCTGGCGCTGTGAGGCAGCAACTCTACCGCTGCGCCACCGTGCCGATTTAATGAAGAGGTTTGCGATACGAACCTTCTCGGCCAGCAGGAGATCTTCTTGTACTTTGAGCAGATCGTGTTTGGTGGAAATGAGATTGTCCTCTAAACTCTTCTGGTTCTCACTGCTCATGTTCAGACTCTTCTCAAAATCCGCCCTCAGTTTTGCCAGTGATGTCTCCAGGTCTGACACCTCCTGCATTTTTAATTTGGGCTAAGAGAAAGATTGAGATACCTCATCATTTGTTTTGGACAAAAGTACAAGAAAAGGCCAATGGAAAGTGAAATGCAGTTGAATGCACAAATTACATCCATTGTGTGCTTTAAGCACCAGTGATATTCATTGAAGTCCAAGATGATTAAGTAATACGTACCAATATACCATACAGGTAGGCACCAGGAAGTAAATAAATTTATATTAAAATATGACTGTGCAAACACGTAAAAGACAAAAATAACATTTACAAAAGCAATTTTTTTTTGGTAACTTGGTTTAAAACAAACATTTCAAATTTTTATATAACACACCATATCTTCAACATCAAAGTTTTTTTGGAATGCATTACCAGAATTAAGTTAAATTCAATAAGAGCAAAGAGTACATTACAAATTCTGAAACCTCAGGATCAAACAAATTTATGATACTGGAAGAGACCACCCTGTACGCAAATGCTATTCGGTCTAAACACAGAGTGCTGGAGGGTCTCAGCGAGCCAGGCAGCATCTGCGGAGGGAATGGACAGATAACGTTTCAGGTCGGGACATTTCAGAGTCTGAGGAAGGGTTTCCGATCCAAAGTGTCATCTGTTCATTTGCTCCACAAGATGACCTGACCTGACCTGAACCATCCTCGGAGATCTTCTCTGCACCCTTTCCAGCTTGACATTTCTCCATAACATGGTTCCCAGAACTGAACACAATACTCTAAATGTGGTCTCACCAATGTCTTATGCAACTGCAATATGATCTCCCAACTTCTATACTCAATACTCTGACTGATGAAGGTCAATATGCCAAAAGCCTTTTTGACCACCCTATCTACCTGTGATGCAACTTTCAACAAACTATGTACCTGTACTCCTAGATGCCTCTGTACAACACTCCCCAGAGGCTGACCATTCACTGTGTAGATCCTGCCTGTGTTGGACATCCCAAAATGCAACACCTCACACTCCTCTGTGTTAAATTCCATCAACCATTCCTCAGCCCACCTGGCCAATCGATCCAGATCCTGCTGCAATCGTTCACAACCATCTTCACAATCTACAATACACTTTAGTGTCTTTTGCAAACTTGCTAACCATGTCATGTACGTCCTCATCCAAATCATTGATATAGATTACAAATAGCAATGGGCCCAGCACTGAACCCTGAGGCACACCACTCGTCATAATCCTCCAGTCTGAAAAGCAACCTTCCACCATCACCCTCTGCTTCCTTCCATCAGCCAATTTTCTAAAGTAAAGTAAGTTTTCCAAAAGGTCTGAAGAAGGGTCTCCTATTCCTTCTCTCCAGAGATGCTGCCTGTCCTGCTGAGTTACTCCAGCTTTTTATTTCCATCCATTCAGCTATCTCTCCTTGAATCCTTGAATCCCGTGGGATCGAACCTTCCAGAGCAGCCTACCATACAGAACCTTCCCAATAACCCTTTCTGGCTTAAGACCTCCCTTCACCACCTCCAGTTTAAATTCCATTTGGAATATTTTGGAGGACCAAGAAACCAAGAACCAAGAATGCCATTCTGAAATCCATGTGGACAACGTCTGCAGGTTTGCCCTCACCGACCTTTTTGGTCACATCTTCAAAAAACTCAATTCACATTTGTGAGACACAACCTCCCACGTACAAAACCATATTGACTATCCCCAATCAACCCTTTGTCCATCTAAGTGCATGTATATCCTACCCCTCGGAATACTCTCTAGTATTCTGTAGTTCCGAGTCTTTTTCCTGCAGCCCTTCATGAAGAGAGGCACAACATTCGCCTCCCTTCAGTCTTATTGAAGGACTCGTCGTGTCAGCCAGGGCTCCTGCAACTTCCTCTCTAGCTTCTCAGTGTCCTCAGATACATCTGATCAGGGCCGGGAGATTTGTCTATCTGTTCATCTTTAAGTGGCGCAGCTATGCCGGCAAAGAAGCGCAGCTGGTAGAGCTGATGCCCCACGGCACCAGAAACCCAGGTTCCATCCTAACCTCGGGCGCTGTCTGCATGGAGTTTGCACGTTCTTTGGGACGTGTGTTTCTTCCCACGTCCCAAAGAGGTGCGGGTTTTGCAGGTTAATCGGCTCTCTGTAAATTACCCCCTGGTATGTAGGGAGTGGATGAGAAAGTGGTTTAACGTAGAACTAGTGTGAATGGGTGATCGATGGTCAGCATGGACTCGGTGGGCTGAAGGGCCAGTCTCCATGCTCAATCTCTAAACTAAACTCTCTTCAATGGAGATCCTCCCTCCCCATGCATCTGGTGAACCTTTAGTGCATTCCCTTGACAACAAAGTAGAGAGATTAGATCTGTGTTACAGAATTGTGGAAGTAGCCCAGAATCACACAAACCAACCTCCCTTCCATTGACTCCATCTACACCTCACACTGCCTCGGCAAGGCCAGCAGCATAATCAAGGACCAGTCGCACCCCCGGCTACTCCCTCTTCTCCCCTCTCCCATCGGCAAGAGGTACAGAAGTGTGAAAACAAACGCACACCTCCAGATTCAGGGACAGTTTCTTCCTGGCTGTTATTAGGCAACTGAACCGTCCTATCACCAACTAGAGAGCAGTGCTGAACTACTATCTATCTCATTGGAGACTTTTGGACCAATTTAATCGGACTTTACCTTGCACTAAACATTGTTCCCTTTATCATGTATCTGTACACTGTGGACGGCTCGATTGTAATCATGTATTGTCTTTCCGCTGACTGGAGAGCACGCAACAAAAAAGCTTCCCACTGTACCTTGGTTCCCACGACAATAAACTAAACTAATGAACCAGTTGCAGTCTCACCAGGGTCTTTTGGCAGCTAATGAATGAATGAATGAATAAGTTTATTGGCCAGGTATTCACATACAAGGAATTTGCCTTGGTGCTCCGCCCGCAAGTGACAACACGACATACAGTGACAGTTAGGAATGACACATAAAACATTAATATTAATAAACATTAATAAGATATATATTAGCTGTTCCGGTTTATAACTTTGTGTGATTTGTGTGCAAGGTACCCGAGTCCCTCAACACCAGATTTTTTCATCGTTTAACATTTAAAACATCCTCTGCTTTTCGACTTTTTTCTCCCAAAGCGGACGATTCACCTTTTCCCAGGTTACATTCTATATGCCGCAGTCTCACCCATTCACTTAACCTGCCTGCATCTTTTGAAAGTCTCTCTGCATCGTACTGCCACCTAGCTTTTCACCATTAGTGAAATGTAGATATATCATTTTGTGTAAATTGTCCCCAGATAGGGAGGTCACGGAGGCGCAGCGGTGGAGTTGCTGCCTTATAGCGAAAAACAGCGCCAGAGGCCCGGGTTCGATCCTGACAACGGGCGCTGTCTGTACGGAGTTTGTACGTTCTCCCCGTGACCTGCGTGGGTTTCATCCGAGATCGACGGTTTCCTCCCACACTCCAAAGACTTGCAGGTATATAGGTTAATTGGCTTGGTAAATGTGTAAAAATTGTCTCGAATGGGTATAGGATAGTGTTAATGTGCGGGGATCGCTGGTCGGCGCGCACCCTATGGGCCGAAAGGGCCTGTTTCCGCGCTGTATCTCTAAACTAAACTATATAGCACAAAATGCTGGAGTAACTCAGCGGGTCAGGCAGGATCTCTGGAGAAGGAGTGGGTGACGTTTCGGGTCGAGACCCTTCTTCAGACTCTGAGTCAGGGGAGTGGGAAACGAGAGATATGGAAGGGTAAGGTGCGAAAACGAAAGATCAAAGGGAACAAAGTTCAAGGAAAATGCAGAATAGATCATTGTTAGCGAGGGGAAGCTGACAACGAGTCATACAACGTACAATTTAATAGGGAGGACAACAAGGATGGAGGGGAGGGATGGAGAGAGGGAAAGCAAGGATTACTTGGTTAGAGAAGTCAATGTTCATACAGCTGGGTATAAGATACATCATACTTAGAGACATAGACAATAGGTGCAGGAGTAGGTCATTCGGCCCTTTGAGCCAGCACCGCCATTCAATGTGATCATGGCTGTTCATCCACAATCAGTACCCTGTTCCTGTTTTTCCCCCCATATCCCTTGATCCCTTCAGCCCTAAGAGGTAAATCTAACTCTCTTGAAAACATCCAGTGAATTGGCCTCCACTGCCTTCTGTGGCAGAGAATTCCACAGATTCACAACTCTTTGGGTGAAAAAGTTTTTCCTCATCTCAGTCCTAAATGGCCGACCCCTTATTCTTAAACTGTGACCCCTAGTTCTGGACTCCCCCCAACATTGGGAACATTTTCCCTGCATCAACCCTGTCCAGTCGTCTAAGAATTTTATATGTTTCTATAAGATCACCTCTCATCCTTCTAAATTCCAGCGAATACAAGCCCAGTCGACCCATTCTTTCTTCATTGATATAGATTGTGAACAGTTGGGACCACAATAATCCTCCACTAGAGATGCTGCCTGTCCCGCTGAGTTATCTTCAATTTAAACCAGCATCTGCAGTTTCTTCCTACACAGTCCTCCACTCATCACAGTCTTGCATCTGAAAAACGAGTCATTTGTGTCCACTCACTGTTTCCAGCTCAGAAATACATTTTTCTATCCAATTTAGTCAAAATGCTGGAATAACTCAGCGGGACAGGCAGCATCTTGAGAGAGAGAAGGAGTCACCTATTCCTTCTTTCTCTCCAGAAATGCTGCCTGACCCCTGCTGAGTTACTCCAGCATCTTGTGTAAATTGTCCCTAGTGTGTTTCAGTTAGTATCATGTGCGAGGGTCGCTGGTCAGTGCGGACTCGGTGGGCCGAAGGGCCTGTTTCTGTGCTGTATCTCTAAACTCTAGAGTAAAGAAAGCAAACACAATGCCAGCATTTATTTCAATCATCATCATCGTTGGAAACATTAGCGACGCAGTGGTGCTGGTTTCCAACGGGAACGGTGACGGAAGCACCACACATCTCTGTCCTCCAGTTCCTGTGGACTTCTGCCGCTGGAAGTACAGGATTCAGGTGTGTGTGTGTGCTTTATCATCGTTCCTTACAATGCCGTGTACGACAGTGATCACAACTTCTACTGAAGTGTGGATGGCCGTCAGCTCGCTAGAAGCTGATGACGTATGACACTCTATAACTTGGCCCGGCAGATTGGGCGAGGATCTGGTTCTTATAAACAACATGCTCTGCAAATGGCATAGCACTCAAGCACATACAAAGGGATAAAAATAATCGTCAAATATTAAAATGTAAATACTGGGACATTTGAAGTCGTCATAGAGTCATACAGCACGGAAACAGGCCCTTCGGCCCAACTTGCCCATGCCGACCAAGATGCTGATCTACACTAGTCCTACTTGCCTGCATTTGGCCCATACAACATCTCAATCTTTCCGATCCACGCACCTGTCCAAATATCTTTAAATGTCGAAGTGTTTAAAATGAAATAGGCACTTGCTGTGATAGTTAATCAGATTATTGATGGGAAACATCTACGGAGAGATGGGTCAAATGCAGAAATAGAACTTGCTTAGATAGGCATCTTGGTTGAATGGGCTTTTTTTCTGTGCTGTAATGTCTCTTGGTTACTTGAGGGACACATTCACATCCTGGACCACAAAGAAAATCAGAGCAAGGAGTGAAGAAAGTGATTCGAGGGGGTTTTTCAATTGTAAACTGTAAATTGAAAAATGGATGTTGTCAATTGTAATTTTTCAAAGCCAAGCTTGCAAGTCTTTTATTATAAGGATGTTCAGGAGAAAGAACAAAAGGCGGGTAAATGGAACAGAGAAGCAAAACTACTTCAAGAGAGTCCTTATTTAAGAAGGAACTGCAGATGCTGGAAAATTGAAGGTAGATAAAAATGCTGCAGAAACTCAGCGGGTGAGGCAGCATCTATGGAGCGAAGGAAATAGGCGATGTTTCGGGACCCGAAACGTCACCTATTTCCTTCGCTCCATAGATGCTGCCTCACCCGCTGAGTTTCTCCAGAATTTTTGTCTACCTTCTGTCCTTCATCAGACAGAGTATTGAGTGTAGAAGTTGGGAGGTCTACAGTTACACAAGACATTGCTGAGGCCGCTTTTAGAGTATTGTGTTCAGTCTTGGGCACCATATTATAGGAAAGATGCTGTCAAGCTGGAGAGAAGATTTACGAGGATGATGCCAGGACTCGAGGGACTGAGCTGTCGGGAGAGGTTGAGAAAACTAGGACTTTATTCCTTGGAGCACCGGAGGATGAGGGGTGATCTTATAGATGAGTACAAAATCATGAGAGGAATAGATCAGGTGGGTGTACGGTCTTTTGCTGAGAGCAGGGGAATCGAGAACCAGAGAACATAGGTTTAAGGTGAGGGGGGATAGATTTAATGAGAACCTAAGGGATAACTTTCCTTCCACACAAAGGGTGGTGGGTGTATGGAATAAGCTGTTAGAGGAGATAGTAGAGGCTGAGACTATCCCAACTTTTAAGAAACATTTAGACAGGTACATGGATTGGACAGTTTTGGAGGGATATAAACATAGAAACATAGAAATTAGGTGCAGGAGTAGGCCATTCGGCCCTTTGAGCCTGCACCACCATTCAATATGATCATGGCTGATCATCCAACTCAGTATCCCGTACCTGCCTTCTCTCCATACCCCCTGATCCCTTTAGCCACAAGGGCCACATCTAACTCCCTCTTAAATATAGCCAATGAACTGGCCTCAACTACCTTCTGTGGCAGAGAATTCCAGAGATTCACCACTCTCTGTGTGAAAAATGTTTTTCTCATCTCGGTCCTAAAAGATTTCCCCCTTATCCTTAAACTGTGACCCCTTGATCTGGACTTCCCCAACATCGGGAACAATCTTCCTGCATCTAGCCTGTCCAACCCTTTAAGAATTTTGTAAGTTTCTATAAGATCCCCCCTCAATCTTCTAAATTCTAACGAGTACAAGCCGATATGGGCCAAATGCGGCAGGTGGGACTAGTGTAGCTGGGACATGTTGGTCGGCATGGGCAAGTTGGGCCGAAGGGCCTGTTTGCACGCTGTATCAATCTAGATGAATGGTCTTCACCTAGAAACGCAGCGAGTCAGGCAGCATCTGTGGAGAACATGGATAGGTGACGTTTCATACAGTGTTGGAGTAACTCAGCGGGTCAGGCAGCATCTCTGGGCAACATGGGTAGGTGACGTTTCGGGTTGGGGCCTTTCAGACTGAATGCGGGGAGGAGAAGAGAGAAGGGGCAGGACAAAGTCTGCCAAGTGATAGGTGGGGACTAGTTACTCCTTTCCATTCGAGCCGCATAATGAGTGATAGCTACATTCAGTGTGAAGAAGGACCCAGACACGTACCGCCACCTATTGATGTCCTCCAGAAATGTCGCCTGACCCGCTGAGTTACTCCAGCACTTAATGTCTTATGTGAAATCCTTATTTCAATAACGGTCTCCTCCTTATGTTTGCAGCTGCAGCTAAGTGAATAAAAAGGTCCACAATTTACAGCTGGCACCTAAACTAGGTGCCATTGCAATGCTTAAGAAACATTTGGACAGGTACACGGACAGGATCGGTTTAAAGTGATATTGGCCTAACGCAGCCAGGTGGACTAGTGTGGATGGGGCATGTTGGCCGGTGATAGAGAGTGTGGTGAATCTGTGGAATTCATTGCCACAGCAGGCTGTTGAGGCTAAGTCAATGGACATTTTTAAGTCAGAGAAAGATAGATTTGAATGAATAAGTTTATTGGCCAAGTATGTACACGTACAAGGAATTTGCCTTGGTGCTCCGCTCGCAAGTACCAACACGACATACAGTAAACCATTAAGAATAAAACATAAAACATTAAGAACAAATGTAGTTTAGTATAGTTCTTGATTAGTACGGGTGTCAGGGATAAAGGGGAGAAGGCAGGAGAATGGGGTTGAGAGGAAGAGATAGATCAGCCATGATTGAATGACGGAGTAGACTTGGTGGGCCGAATGGTCTAATTATGAAATCACTTATGAAACAACAGGTAATACAGCCGGATGTAACTTTTTTCATTCATGATAAGTCAAGAGTCAACATTCCAACAGATATTAGTTACTATTCCAGAACCAGAATAAGGAGTAAGCCATTTAGAACGGAGATGCGGAAACACTTTTTCTAACATAGAGTTATGTGTGTGGAATTCTCTGCCTCAGAGGGCGGTGGAGGCCGGTTCTCTGGATACTTTCAAGAGAGAGCTAGATAGGGCTCTTAAAGATAGCGGAGTCAGGGGATATGGGGAGAAGGCAGGAACGAGGTACTGATTGGGGATGATCAGCCATGATCACATTGAATGGCGGTGCTGGCTCGAAGGGCCGAATGGCCTACTCCTGCACCTATTGTCTATTATCTTATTTGTTTAGTAGTAAGCTAGTTATTATTAAGATAATAGTTATCACTTATTAATAATGGTTTTGTTTGGTTTAGAGATACAGTGCGGAAACAGGCCCTTCGGCCCACCGGGACCCCACCAACTAGCTATCCTCGTATGACTGCACTGTCCTGCACACACTAGGGATAATTTGCATGTACACCAAGCCAATTCAGCTATAAGCCTGCATGTCTTTGCAATGTGGGAGGAAACCGGAGCTCCCGGAGAAATAGCACGCGGGTTGCAAGGAGAACGTACAAAAAACTCCGTACAGACAAGCACCCATAGTCAGGATCGAACCCAGGTCTCTGGCGCTGTAGGGCAGCAACTCTACTGCTGCGCCACCGTGCTGCCCATAGTTATAGCTATTAATAATAGTTATTGTACCGAGGCAAAAGTAACTATTATTAGATAATGGTTATTACATAGAAACATAGACAATAGGTGCAGGAGTAGGCCATTCGGCCCTTCGAGCCAGCACATCCATTCAATATGATCATGGCTGATCATCCAACTCAGTATCTTGTACCTTCCTTCTCTCCATACCCCCTGATCCCTTTAGCCACAAGGGCCACATCTAATTCCCTCTTAAATATAGCCAATAAACTGGCCTCAACTACATTCTGTGGCAGAGAATTCCAGAGATTCACCACTCTCTGTGTAAAAAATGTTTTTCTCATCTCAATCCTAAAAGATTTCCCCTTTATCCTTAAACTGTGACCCCCTTGTTCTGGACTTCCCCAACATCGGGAACAATCTTCCTGCATCTAGGCTGTCCAACCCCTTTAGAATTTTGTAAGTTTCTATAAGATCCCCCCTCAATCTTCTAAATTCTAGCGAGTACAAGCCGAGTCTATCCAGTCTTTCTTCATATGAAAGTCCTGACATCCCAGGAATCAGTCTGGTGAACCTTCTCTGTACTCCCTCTATGGCAAGAATGTCCTTCCTCAGATTAGGAGACCAATACTGTACGCAATACTCCAGGTGTGGTCTCACCAAGACCCTGTACAACTGCAGTAGAACCTCCCTGCTCCTATACTCAAGTCCTTTTGCTATGAATTCTAACATACCATTCGCTTTCTTCACTGCCTGCTGCACCTGCATGCCTACTTTTAATGACTGGTGTACCATGACACCCAGGTCTCGTTGCATCTCCCCTGTTCCTAATCGGCCACCATTCAAATAATAGTCTACTTTACTGTTTTTGCCACCAAAGTTGATAACCTCACATTTATCCACATTATACTGCATCTGCCATGCATTTGCCCACTCACCCAGCCTATCCAAGTCACCTTACAGCCTCCTAGCATCCTCCTCACAGCTAACACTGCCCCCCAGCTTCGTGTCATCCGCAAACTTGGAGATGTTGCATTCAATTCCCTCGTCCAAATCATTAATATATATTGTAAATAGCTGTGGTCCCAGCACTGAGCCTTGTGGTACCCCACTAGTCACTGCCTGCCATTGAGAAAAGGACCCGTTTACTCCTACTCTTTGTTTCCTGTCTGCCAGCCAGTTCTCTATCCACATCAATACTGAACCCCCAATACCGTGTGCTTTAATAACCCCAATACCGTGTGGTTTAGTAGTTATTAACATAATGTTTATAGCATACTTAATAGTTATGATCTTAATACTCGATCATAGTTCTTACCTTAATACTTACTTCAGGATGCAATGGTCAGTCAAGATATCAGGTCTAATACTATGACATATTTCTGATAGACACAAAATGCTGGAATAACTCAGCGGGTCAGGCAGCATCTGTGGAGAACATGGATAGGTGACGTTTCACAGAGTGCTGGAGTAACTCAGCGGGTCAGGCAGCATCTGTGGAGAACATGGATAGGTGACGCTTCACAGAGTGCTGGAGTAACTCAGCGAGTCAGGCAGCATCTGTGGAGAACATGGATAGGTGACGTTTCACAGAGTGCTGGAGTAACTCCGCGGGTCAGGCATCATCTGTGGAGAACATGGATAGGTGACGTTTCACAGAGTGCTGGAGTAACTCTGCGGGTCATGCAGCATCTCTGGATAGACGGATCGGGTGACGTTTCAGGTCGAGACCGCTGAGTTACTCCAGTATTTTGTGTCTATCTTTGGTGTAAACCAGCATCTGCTGTTCCTTCCAACACATATTTATGATACCTATATTGGAAAAATAATGCCTACAAGACATCTAATTAAAAACTTCTAAATTTGCCTTACCTCTTGGTCCCCTTGGGCTTTTTCTAAATCCTTAAGAACTCGCTCTAATTTGAACTTTTCATCCAATGCATTTGTGGCCTAGAATTCCAGTGATTAAAAATGGTCAGACGTTTCAAGAAACAGATAAGACAGCTGTAGCATGAGATCATTTCTCGGTCATCAACAATCAGGGTGATAAATCACGTTACCTGTGTTTCGATAGTTTTTAGTCTTGCCTTCAGCTTATCGTTCTCCTCTTGGAGTCGTGTGATCTCCTGCACAAATAAAGGTCAAGCTCAGTCATTCTCGTCGCAGTTTACTTACTCTGTATCAAACAAGAATTTGGTTCAAGAATGTGTATCAAGTGATTTCAGTGGAAGATAAGACATAAAAAGCTGGAGTTATGGGGCCTGTCCCACTTGCGCGACTTTTTCGGCGACTGCCGGCACCCGTCATAGGTCGTCGCAGGTCGGTGAAAATGTTCAACATGTTGAAAATCCAGTGGCAACTAGAACAAGGTACAACTCTTTGGGCGACTACTCACAGCCATACAGGCTTCACCCCGCAACATAGAAACCTAGAAAATAGGTGCAGGAGTAGGCCATTCGGCCCTTCGATCCTGCACCGCCATTCAATATGATCATGGCTGATCATCCAACTCAGTATCCTGTACCTGCCTTCTCTCCATACCCCCTGATCCCTTTAGCCACAAGGGCCACATCTAACTCCCTCTGAAATATAGCCAATGAACTGGCCTCAACTACCTTCTGCGGGAGAGAATTCCAAATATTCACCACTCTCTGTGTAAAAAAAGTTTTCCTCATCTCGGTCCTAAAAGATTTCCCCCTTATCCTTAAACTGTGACCCCTTGTTCTGGACTTCCCCAAAATTGGGAACAATCTTCTTGCATCTAGCCTGTCCAACCCCTTAAGAATTTTGTAAGTTTCTATAAGATCCCCCCTCAATCTTCTAAACTCTAGCGAGTACAAGCCGAGTCTATCCAGTCTTTCTTCATATGAAAGTCCTGACATCCCAGGAATCAGTCTGGTGAACCTTCTCTGTACTCCCTCTATGGCAAGAATGTCTTTCCTCAGATTAGGAGACCAAAACTGTACGCAATACTCCAGGTGTGATTTTTTTTTCTTTTTTTTTTCTTCTATGTAAAGCACTTTGGTCTCAACGCGAGTTGATTTAAACGTGCTATATAAATAAAGTTTACTTACTTACTTACTTTACAACTGCAGTAGAACCTCCCTGCTCCTATACTCAAATCCTTTTGCTATGAATGCTAACATAACATTCGCCTTCTTCACTGCCTGCTGCACCTCCGTGCCTACTTTTAATGACTGGTGTACCATGACACCCAGGTCTCGTTGCATCTCCCCCTTTCCTAATCGGCCACCATTCAGATAATAATCAGCCACCTAATTGGCCACCATTCAGACATGTCGCCAGGGTGTCATCACTATGGTCGTGAGTCGTCTCCTCAGTCGCCCAAAGAGTCGTACCTTGTTCTGGTCGCCGGTGAATTTTCAACATGTTGAACATTTTCGCCGACCTGCAACGACCTATGACGGGTGCTGGCAGTCGCCGAAAAAGTTGCGTAAGTGGGACAGGCCCAAAACTCAGAGGGTCAGACGGCATCTCTGGAGAAAAGGAATAGGTGACCTTTAGGGACGAAGCCCTTCTTCAGAAACATCAGATCTTGACCCGAAATGTCACCTTTTCTCCCAAGATGCTGCCAGTCCCACTGAGTTACGCCAGCTTTTTGTGTCCGTCTTCGGTGTAAACCAGCATCTCCAGTTCCTTCCTGCACATACTAAGGATTTTAAATAGTTTAGTTTGAGATGAACTGAATGAGTTTAGTTTAGTTTAGATCAGTTTTTTAATTTCGAGATACAGCGTGGAAGTAAGCCTTTCGGCCCACCGAGTCTGCGCCAATGAGCGATCACCCCGTACACTATCCTACACACAATTTAGAATTTTTACAAAAGCCAATTAACCTACAAACCTGTACGTCTATGACTCGTGGGAGAAAATCGGATCGAGGGGAAAACCCATGCAAGCACAGGGAGAACGTACAAACTCCATACAGACAGAACCCGTGGTCAGGATTGAACCCGGGTCTCTGGCGCTATGAGGAAGCAAATCTACCGCTGCGCCAGCGAGTTTGTAAAATTAACACAAGATCTGGTGGTCCAAAATAGAACAGATCTTCATCGCAAAGATAGCAAGCAGATGATTTTGTGGACTTCCAATGGCCGTGAATGAAATGAATAACTTTATTGTCACATGTGACAAGCCACAGTGAAATTCTTTGCTTGCCACGTAAAGGGCGGTTACCAAGTTACGAAGTATCCCACTCCAGGACCTTCCCCCCCCCTCCCCCCACCGCGGCACTCCCCCCACGTTGGGTCCTCCTTTGTCGACTCCCACCTCCCCTCATGGCGGTTATTTTTAAAAGGCAGAGATTGAGCTACAGAGAGAGGTTGAGTTACATGGAGCGCAGGACGATGAGGGATGATCTTATAGAGGTGTACAAAATCATGATTGGAATAGATCGGATAGATGCACAGAGTCTCTTGCCCAGAGTAGGGGAATCGAGGACCAGAGGACATAGGTTCAAGGTGAGGGGGAGAAGATAACTTTTTCACACAGAGGGTGGTGGGTGTATGGAACGAGCTTCCAGAGGAGGTAGTTGAGGCGGGGACTGTCCCATTGTTTAAGAAACAGTTAGGCAGATATATGGATAGGACAGGTTTGGAGGGATATGGACCAAGCGCTGGCAAGTGGGACTAGTGTAGCTGGGGCAATGTCGGCCGGTGTGGGCAAGTTGGGCTGTAGGACCTGTTTCCACACTGTATCACTATGACTATGACTCTATTGACAGATTCCTGATGAGTACAGGTGTCAGGGGCTATGGGGAGTAGGCAGGAGAGTGGGGTTGAGAGGGAAAGATAGATCAGCCATGGTTGAATTTGGAGTAGGCTTGATGGGTCGAATGGCCTACATCTGCACCTAGAACCTATGAAGTTATAGAAACATAGAAACATAGAAATTAGGTGCAGGAGTAGGCCATTCGGCCCTTCGAGCCTGCACCGCCATTCAATATGATCATGGCTGATCATCCAACTCAGTATCCCGTACCTGCCTTCTCTCCATACCCTCTGATCCCCTTAGCCACAAGGGCCACATCTAACTCCCTCTTAAATATAGCCAATGAACTGGCCTCGACTACCCTCTGTGGCAGGGAGTTCCAGAGATTCACCACTCTCTGTGTGAAAAAAGTTCTTCTCATCTCGGTTTCAAAGGATTTCCCCCTTATCCTTAAGCTGTGACCCCTTGTCCTGGACTTCCCCAACATCGGGAGCAATCTTCCTGCATCTAGCCTGTCCAACCCCTTAAGAATTTTGTAAGTTTCTATAAGATCCCCTCTCAATCTCCTAAATTCTAGAGAGTATAAACCAAGTCTATCCAGTCTTTCTTCATAAGACAGTCCTGACATCCCAGGAATCAGTCTGGTGAACCTTCTCTGCGCTCCCTCTATGCAATAATGTCCTTCCTCAGATTTGGAGACCAAAACTGTACGCAATACTCCAGGTGTGGTCTCACCAAGACCCTGTACAACTGCAGTAGAACCTCCCTGCTCCTATACTCCTGCTCCCTGCTCCTATACTCAAATCCTTTTGCTATGAAAGCTAACATACCATTCGCTTTCTTCACTGCCTGCTGCACCTGCATGCCCACTTTCAATTTAATTTAACATTGAATTCTCCCAATTTGGCTAGCCCGTGCTGTCTCCTCCCCTTCCTTAACCCTCTAGCTGTCTCCTCCCACCCTCCCATCCGCCCACCCTCGGGCTCCTCCTCCTCCTCCCTTTTTCCTTATTTCTTTCCCCACCCCCCATCAGTCTGAAGAAGGGTTTCGGCCCGAAACGTCGCCTATTTCCTTCGCTCCATAGATGCTGCTGCACCCGCTGAGTTTCCCCAGCAATTTTGTGTACCTGCCCACTTTCAATGACTGGTGTACCATGACACCCAGGTCTCGCTGCATCTCCCCTTTTCCTAGTCGGCCACCATTTAGATAATAGTCTGCTTTCCTGTTTTTGCCACCAAAATGGAGAACCTCACATTTATCCACATTATACTGCATCTGCCAATGAACTAGAGACAGGTCCTGAACTACTATATCTCCCTCTGACTTTATCTTGCACTAGACGTTGTTCCCTTTATCCTGTTTCCGTACACTGTGGACGGCTCAATTGTAATGTATAGTCAATCAAGAATTCCAGAACCAGGGCCACAGTTTAAGAATAAGGAGTAAGCCATTTAGAACGGAGACGAGGAAACACTTTTTCTCACAGAGAGTGGTGAGTCTGTGGAATTCTCTGCCTCAGAGGGCGGTGGAGGCAGGTTCTCTGGATGCTTTCAAGAGAGAGCTAGATAGGGCTCTTAAAAATAACGGAGTCAGGGGATATGGGGAGAAGGCAGGAATGGGGTACTGATTGGGGATGATCATCCATGATCGCATTGAATGGCGGTGCTGGCTCGAAGAGCCGAATGGCCTACTCCTGCACCTATTGTCTATTGTCTATAAGAATCTATCTCTGCCTTAAAAGTATTAATTGACTTGGCCACCCTCTGACTACAGAAATTCCTCCTCATCTCCTTTCTAAGTTAGGTTGGTGAGAGGATGGTTCAGTTGCCCGATAACAGCTGGGAAGAAACTGTGCGTTTTCACACTTCTGTACCTCTTGCCCGATGGGAGAGGGGAGAAGAGGGAGTGGCCGGGGTGAGACTGGTCCTTGATTATGCTGGTGGTCTTGAGTTTGAGTTTAGTTTATTGTCACGTGCACCGAGGTACAGTGAAAAGCTTTGCCGAGGCAACGTGAAGTGTGGATGGAGTCAATGGAATTTCATGTGTCCATCCTAATCTTCGTGATGAGCCCGGGTGTCAGGGGCTACGGGGAGAAGGCAAGAGAATTGGGTTGAGAGAGAGAGAGAGAGATAGATCAGCCATGATTGAATGGCAGATGGGTCAAATGGCCTAATTCTGCTCCAATCACTTATGAAGCCCGGGAAAAAGATTTTGACTCCCTTCACCTTTAAATATTTTTTGGTCATAGATTCCTCAGACAAGTCTTACCTTGCTCAAGAGTTCAGAAACGCCTCCTTCATTCAATGGAGCAAGTTTCAGTTTGCTGATTTCTGTGCTTGCCTGCAGGAAAAATTAAGGGAGAAAATGATTATGTGGGATCATTACGTTATTGGTAGGCACAAAAAGCTGGAGTAACTCAGCGGGACAGGCAGCATCTCTGGAGAGAAGGAATGGGTGACATTTTGGGTCGATACCCTTCTTCAGACTGAGAGTCAGGGGAGAGGGAGACGTGGAGATATGGAAGGGTAAGGTGCGAAAACAAATAAGGTGCGGATGAAGACCCCTTTGGCAGGGCGGCACGGTAGTGTAGTGGTAGAGTTGCTGCCTAACAGCTCTCACAGCGCCAATGTCCCGGGTTCGATCCCGACTACGGGTGCTGTCTGTACGGAGTTTGTACGTTCTCCCCGTGACCATGTGGGATTTCTCCGAGATCATCGGTTTCCTCCCACACTCCAAAGACGTGCAGGTTTGTAGGCTAATTGGCTTGGTGTACGTGTAAATTGTCCCTAGTGTGCGTAGGATAGTATTCATGTGCGGGGATCGCTAGTTGGCGCCAACTCGGTAGGTCGAAGAGCCTGTTTCCGCGCTGTATCACTAAACTAAACTAAAAGATCACGGAAAATGCAGAATAGATCGTTGTTAGCTAGGAGAAGCTGACAATGAAGTATACAAAGATAAAATTTAATCAGGAGGACAGTCAGACTGCTCGGGCAACTAGGATGGGGGAGGGAACGTACAAACTCTGCACAGACAGCACGCTTGGTGAGGGTCAAACCCGGATCTCTGGCGCTGTGAGGCAGCAACTCTGCCCCCCACCATATGATGTGAGCATATACGACAGTGTACAAAATGCTGACTTGTTTAGACGAGGCAGACCGAGATAAAGCTTCCCTATTACGTGAGGGATCAAGGAGCACAGGACATAATACTTAATATCTGATTAAGTATCCTAATTTGAGGAAGGACATAACATCCTAATTTGAGGAAGGACATTCTTGCCATTGAGGGAGTGCAGCGTAGGTTTACAAGGTTAATTCCTGGGATGGCGGGACTGTCATATGCTGAGAGAATGGAGCGGCTGGGCTTGTACACTCTGGAGTTTAGAAGGATGAGAGGGATCTCATTGAAACATATTAAGATTGTTAAGGGCTTGGACACGCTAGAGGCAGGAAACATGTTCCCAATGTTGGGCGAGTCCAGAACCAGGGGCCACAGTTTAGAATAAGGAGTAAGCCATTTAGAACGGAGACGAGGAAACACTTTTTCTCACAGACAGTTGTGAGTCTGTGGAATTCTCTGCCTCAGAGGGCAGTGGAGGCAGGTTCTCTGGATGCTTTCAAGAGAGAGCTAGATAGGGCTCTTAAAAATAGCGGAGTCTGGGGATATGGGGAGAAGGCAGGAACGGGGTACTTATTGGGGATGATCAGCCATGATCACATTGAATGGCGGTGCTGGCTCGAAGGGCCGAATGGCCTACTCCTGCACCAATTGTCTATTGTCTATTGTTTAGACGATGCATACCGAGATAAAGCTTTCCTATTACCAGAGGGATCAAGCAAGGATCACAGGACTTAATACTTAATATTTGATTAGTTAAAGATCTAAGCAAACTTGGGGGGAAAAAAGTGTTTTTTAAAATAAGTGTACGGTCGTAATCTGGAATGCACAAACGTAAAGTGCAGTCGATGCAGAAGCGGCCACATCAGTCTGAAGAAGGGTCTCGACCCGAAACGTCGCATATTTCCTTCACTCCATAGATGCTGCCTCACCCGCTGAGTTACTCCAGCATTTTTGTGTCTACCTTCCATTTAAACCAGCATCTGCAGTTCTTTCTTACTGAATGTGGATGATCAGCCATGATCACATTGAATGGTGGTGCTGGCTCGAAGGGCTGAATGGCCTACTCCTTCACCTATTGTCTATGTATCTTGGACGAAACAGTACAAGTACGATGGGCTTGCCTCCGTTAGTGCTGCGATAGCTGCCTGTACGACCAGGATTGTAGAACTTATTCTCTCTCACATTCCAAATAAGAAATAGATTAATTTTCAAATGCAATATATCTAAGGAAACCTTTACCGAGTTTAACTCAAACTTACTTTTTTGCCTGCTGTAGTAAATTCTGCCTTTTCAAATTCTGCAACTTGTTCTAAGAGTTCCCTGAAGTTAAAATAAAAGACAAATTGACACATACATTCCTACAATGATTAAAAAGATGCACGTTTGATTATTCGAAGATCAGCTTGGTTCTGTTTAGAGATACAGCGTGGAAACAGGCCCTTTGGCCCACTGAGTCCGTGTCGACCAGCGATCCCCGCACACTTACACTATCCAAACCACACTCCAACGCACACTAGGGACAATTTACAATCAACTTTCAAATAACATTGCATAAGATTGGGGATTACATAGAACTAGTGTGAATAGGTGATCGATCAATGGTTAGCGTGGACTCAATAAGTTGAAGGGCCCATTTCTAAATTGTTCCAAAAATAAATAACAAAGTATATATGAAGCACATATTCATATTCCTGTTGACAAAATAAATTAAGAAGAAACCTTGGACAAATTGATTTAAAGGTAGAAACAATGAACATCAGATGCTGATCTACAAAAAAAGACTCAAAATGCTGGAGGATTCAAAATGGCGCGGCTTAAAATCAAACTGCTGCATCGAGGCGATCGAGGCACCCGATGGTGAAGCCCCCGCCAGGCGATGAAAGACCCCGCGAACAGACCGATTGAAGCCCCACGATTCGGGGCGGACGAAGCTGCTGTTGCTGGAGTTCGGAGGTCAGCTCCCGATGTTACAGTCCACAGGGCCCACGGCCGAAGCCTCGCATGTGTGTGGATACGCACGGCCGCCAAGAAATTGTGTCCCCCCCATGTTTTGATAGCGATTTCCGTGCCTGCTGGAGAACATGGATAGGTGACGTTTCACAGGGTGCTGGAGTAATTCAGCGGGTCAGGCAGCATCTGTGGAGAACATGGATAGGTGACGTTTCACAGAGTGCTGGAGTAACTCAGCGGGTCAGGCAGCAGCTGTGGAGAACATGGATAGGTGACGTTTCACAGAGTGCTGGAGTAACTCAGCGGGTCAGGCAGCATCTGTGGAGAACATGGATAGGTGACGTTTCACAGAGTGCTGGAGTAACTCAGCGGGTCAGGCAGCAGCTGTGGAGAACATGGATAAGTGACGTTTCACAGAGTGCTGGAGTAACTCAGCGGGTCAGGCAGCATCTCTGGACAACATGGATAAGTGACGTTTCTAATTGGGACCCGTCTTCAGACTCGATTCTGAAGAAGGTCCCAATCCATGCTCTCCAGAGATGCTGACTGGTCTGCTGAGTTACTCCAGCACGGTGCGTCTGGATTTAAAGGTGTTCTTCACCGGTTTTGAGAGTGGGGAGAGTGAGAGCACAGAAAAACAGGCGGCGGCATCACATTCACTGGTTCTATCTACAAGTGAATCGCTCTTGCTACTTGTGGTGTGTCATAAGTGACAGGAGGAGGGTTAGGCCATTCCTCCCATCAGGTCTTCTCCGCCATTCAATCATCTCTCCCTCCTAACCCCATTCTCCTGCCTTCTCCCCATAGCCCCCGACACCCGTACGAATCAAGAATCTATCTATCTCTGCCTTAAAAATATCCACTGACTTGGCCTCCACAGCCTTCCATGGCAAAGAATCCCACAGATATACGGACGAGGATAGTCACGTCGATAATCATGTCACAGAGAACCGGAAATCAATCTAAAGATAAAGTAAGGTTTTATATTAGGAGGGTAGTGAGGGGGGGGAGGCCTGGATAGAGAGGATGTTTCCACTAGTGGGCAGAGTCTAGAAACAGAGGCCAGCCTCAGAATAATAGGATCTTGCTTTAGAATGGAGATGAGGAGGTTTCTTTAGCCAGAGTGTGGTGAATCTGTGGAATTCATTGCCACAGACGGTCGTGGAGGCCAAGTCAATGGGTAGTTTTAAAATGGAGATTGACGGGTTCTTGATTAATAAGTGTGACAAAGGTTATAAGGAGAAGGCAGGAGAACGTGGTTGAGAGGAAAAGGTAGATCAGCCATGATGGAATGGTGGAGTAGACTCGATGGGCCAAATGGCCTAACTTTGCGCTTAGGTCTTATGAACGTATGAAGTGGGGAACGATGATGGGGGAAAGTGAAAAGGTTATTCAATAAAACAGATGACAGATTGGGCGGCACGGTGGCGCAGCGGTAGAGACAACGCCAGAGACCCGGGTTTGATCCTGGCTACGGGCGTTGTCTGTGTGGAGCGGATGGGTCATTTTAAAAACAAACTCGCTAGAGTTTAGAAGTTTGAGGGGGGATCTTATAGAAACTTACAAAATTCTTAAGGGGTTGGACAGGCTAGATGCAGGAAGATTGTTCCCGATGTTGGGGAAGTCCAGAACAAGGGGTCACAGTTTAAGGATAAGGGGGAAATCTTTTAGGACCGAGATGAGGAAAACATTTTTCACACAGAGAGTGGTGAATCTCTGGAATTCTCTGTCGCAGAAGGTAGTTGAGGCCAGTTCATTGGCTATATTTAAGAGGGAGTTAGATGTGGCCCTTGTGGCTAAAGGGATCAGGGGGTATGGAGAGAAGGCAGGTACGGGATACTGAGTTGGATGATCAGCCATGATCATATTGAACGGTGGTGCAGGCTCGAAGGGCCGAATGGCCTACTCCTGCACCTATTTTCTATGTTTCTATGTTTTTATTTTACAGGATTATTGTTGACATAACTAATTAATTTCGATGTGCAGGAAGGAACTGCAGATGCTGGTTTACACCGAAGATAAGACACAAAATGCTGGAGTAACTCAGCAGGACAGGCAGCATCTCTGGAGAGAAGGAATGGGTGACGTTTCGGGTCGAGACCCTCCTTCTGCCCCGTCAGCAGAAGGGCCACGACCCGAAATGTCACCCATTCCTTCTCTCCAGGGATGCTGCCTGTCCCAAATGAATTTAGATTCCTGTTTTTGAACTATGATTAGGACAACCACTCTGAGATCTCCGGTGTCCTCCCACACATGCAGGTTTGTAGGTTAATTGGCTTGGTATCGTCCCTAGTGTGTGTAGGATAGTGTAGGATCAGTCGAGGTGTGCTTATGCGAATTCAAAAGTGTCTGCGCGGATCATTGCTTACGGACCCGCTAGATTTAACAGTATCGATGCCTTTAGGTCATCGGGGTCGTTTCGGTGAACAATGCGGATATAGTGAGCATAGTCTCGCTCAAACATTCACCAGCGCTCGGCTATATCAGAATCAAATGCAAGCTGGTTCGGCTTTCGACAGGAGTTAGCCATGTCGTAAAAATCACTCACAAATATAAACTTATAAACAAAATAAATCGCGGTAAACAGACGCGGGCTAGACCCGATTTTCTGACACCTTGTGAATGCCTCAGTCTCACACAGGTTAAAGCACAAGCACCTTTATTGTCTAGTGTCAGGAAAGTAGACTATTATCTGGATGGTGGCCGATTAGGAAAAGGGGAGATGTAACGAGACCTGGGTGTCATGGTACACCAGTCATTGAAAGTAGGCATGCAGGTGCAGCATGCAGTGAAGAAAGCGAATGGTATGTTAGCATTCATAGCAAAAGGATTTGAGTATAAGAGCAGGGAGGTTCTTATAGAAACTTACAAAATTCTTATGGGGTTGGACAGGCTAGATGCAGGAAGATTGTTCCTGATGTTGGGGAAGTCCAGAACAAGGGGTCACAGTTTAAGGATAAGGGGGAAGTCTTTTAGGACCAGGATGATTTTTTTCACACAGAGAGTGGTGAATCTGTGGAATTCTCTGCCACAGAATGTAGCTGAGGCCAGTTCATTAGCTATATTTAAGAGGGAGTTAGATGTGGCCCTTGTGGCCAAAGGGATCAGGGGGTGTGGAGAGAAGGCAGGTACAGGATACTGAGTTGGATGATCAGCCATGATCATATTGAATGGTGGTGCAGGCTCGAAGGGCCGAATGGCCTACTACTGCACCTATTTTCTATGTTTCTATGTTTCTATCACATATGCAGTACATCACACGTTCAGTCTACTGCAGCTACTGCTAGACAGTGGGCGAGTTCTTACACTATACATCATATAATTAGGCAGTTATATTTACTAAGCATTCTGATTGTCTAACATGCAATAGCCAATCTACCGTGTTAGTGTGCGGGGATCGGTGGTCGGCGTGGACTCGGTTGGGCTGAAGAGCCTGTTTCTGTGCTGTCTCTCTAAACTAAATGACATTTACTAAAACTTGAAAGGCTCTACCTGTTTTCCAGATCGGAAATGTCGGTCTGCAACTTCAAGTACCATTTCTCCGCCTGGCAGAACAACTGTCGCAGGAACAGCACGTTAGTGTACGTGGTGTTGATGAGCTCCGACTCCACCTCACTGTGCACCACCACCTTCAGCCCATCCAGAATATCTGTCACTTCATCCACAGTGAATGTGTCTTCAGTCAGCCTGGGGTGGACAAAATAGAAATTAGCACGGGTGTCAGAGGTTATGGGGAGAAGACAGGGGAATGGGGTTAGGAGAGAGAGAGAAAGAGAGAGATAGATCAGCCATGATTGAACGGCGGAAAACACAATGGGCCGGATGGCCTAATTCTGCTCTTATCACTTATGATCACGAGAGGGCCTGAACATCGGGCCTGAACATAGGGCCTGAGCGCTCGGGAGGCCCCGACCACGGATGAACAACAAAGAGGAGGATGACTGAACTGTGTTGCCTTCCCTCACAGTGGGAAACGTTGATTCTGCTGCGTGGGGATGTTTATGTCATCGTGTATTGTGTTCTTTTTTTATTCGTATGGCTGTGTAGTAACTCAAATTTCACTGTAACAATTGGTGCATGTGACAATAAATGTAACTTGAACTTGATCTTATCATCTGGACAACGGCATTTCACATTACTCTCTTTTTCATTTGTGTTTTGTAGTTTGAAGAGACAGCACGGAAACAGGCCCTTCGGCCCACCTTGTCCACACTGACCAGCGATCCCTGCACAATAGTCCTTCACACACTAGGGACAATGATACATTTTTATACACCAAGCCAATTAACCTGTATGTCTTTAGAGTGTGTGAGGAAAGCAAAGATCTCGGAGAAAACCCATGCAAGTCCCGGGGAGAAGGTACAGACAGCACCAGTAGTCAGGATCGAACCCGGGTCTCTGGTGCTGTAAGGCAGCGACTCTACCGCTGCGCCACCATGCTGCCAATATGTCATGTATCTGTACATTGTGGGTGGTTTGATTGTATTCCTTGATTTAATCGATAATGTTTTATTATTAATGTTTAATGTTTTCTTTGTCATCCTAACTGTCACTGTATGTCATGTTGTCACTTGCGGGTGGAGCACCAAGGCAAATTCCTTGTAGGTGAATACTTGGCCAATAAACTTATTCATTCATTCATTCGTATAGTCTTTCCGCTGACTCGTTAGCAGGCCACAAAAGGTGTACAGGTTTGTAGGTTAACTGGCTTGGTAAAGTGTAAATTCTCCCAATTGTGTAGGACAGTGTTAGTGTACGGGGATAGCTGGTCGGCGCAGACTCCGTATGCCTCCAACAGGCAAATGAAGTCAGTCTAACTCAAATCAAATATTGTACTGGACTTTATCTTGTACTAAACGTTATTTCCTTTATCCTGTACCAGTACACTGCAGACGGCTTGATGGTAATCATATATTGTCTTTCCGCTGACTGGTTCGCACACAACTAAAGCTTTTCACTGTACCTCGGTACATGGTACACATGACATTAAACTGAAGCCGACCCAAAAGGTCAGAGTCTGAAGAAGGGCCCCAACCCGAAATGTCACCCATCCATGTTCTCCACAGATGCTTCCTGACCCGCTGAGTTACTCCAGCACTCTGTGAAACGTCACCCATCCATGTTCTCCACAGATGCTGCCTGGGCCGCTGAGTTACTCCAGCACTCTGTGAAACGTCACCTATCCATGTTCTCCACAGATGCTGCCTGACCCGCTGAGTTACTCCAGCACTCTGTGAAACGTCATCTATCCATGTTCTCCACAGATGCCGCCTGGCCCGCTGAGTTACTCCAGCACTCTGTGAAACGTCACAGTCAATCTTTGGTATAAACCAGCATCTGCAGTTCTTTATTTCAACTAAACTAAACATTAACCTAAATTCAACGCTTCTTTTTTGACTTTGGAACTAAAAGGAGGGAGGGGGAAAGTTTAAAGAAGTCAAGTGTAGGACAAGTCTTTTTTTTTTATGGACACATATGATGGTGGGTGGTGAGAACGCGCTGCCGGGCACGGTGATTGAAGCAAGGATTGTTGCATTTGAGAGACATTTCGATAGGCACATGGATGTACAGGGAAACAGAGGTATATGGGTCATGTGCAGGCAGAGTGAGTAAGTAAGTCAGTAAGTTTATTGGCCAAATATTCACATACAAGTAATTTGCCTTGGTGCTCCGCCCACAAGTAACAACATGACATACAGTGACAGTTACGAATGACTCAGAAAACACTAAACATTAATAATAATAAAACATTAATGATAAAACACCATTGATCAAGCATGTGAACCAACAAAATACCAGATCAAAGGGAGGCAACAGATTTTTGGCTGTTTAGTAGAGCAACTACTTGTGGATAAAAACCGTGTTTATGTCTGGCTGTGACAGCTTTGACAGTCCGGAGTCGCCTTCCAGAGGGAAGTGATTCAAAGAGTTTGAGGCCAGGGTGAGAGGGGTCAGAGATGATCTTGCCCGCTCGCTTCCTGGAGGCAGTGGAGGCAGAGGAGATTAATTTAACTTGGCATCATGTTCCAGCACAGACATTGTGGACCGAAGGGCCTGTTCTGTGAACAGGAAAAGACTGTGAAAACGCACACCGCCAGATTCAGGGACAGTTTCTTCCCCAGCTGTTATCAGGCAACTGAACCATCCTCTCACCAACTGGAGAGCGGTCCTGAGCTACGATCTACCTCATTGGTGATCCTCGGATCTTTACTCGAACTCGATCTTGCACCAAACGTTATCCACATTATTCCCCTTATCATGTGTCTGTACACTGTGAATGCAGTTGTACAGAGTCCTAGTGAGACCACACCTGGAGTATTGTGTGCAGTTTTGGTCCCCTCATTTGATGAAGGACATTCTTGCTATTGAGGGAGTGCAGAGTAGGTTTACAAGGTTAATTCCTGGGATGGCGGGACTGTCATATGCTGGGAGAATGGAGCAGCTGGGCATGTACACTCTGGAGTTTAGAAGGATGACAGGATATCTCATTGAAACATATAAGATTGTTAAGGGCTTGGACACGCCAGAGGCAGGTAACATGTTCCCGATGTTGGGGGAGTCCAGAACCAGGGGCCACAGTTTAAGAATAAGGAGTAAGCCCTTTAGAACGGAGACGAGGAAACACTTTTTCTCACAGAGAGTGGTGAGTCTGGGGAATTCTCTGAGGGCGGTGGAGGCCGGTTCTCTGGATGCTTTCAAGAGAGAGCTAGATAGGGCTCTTAAAAATCGCGGAGTCAGGGGATATGGGGAGAAGGCAGGAACGGTGTACTGATTGGGGATGATCAGCCATGATCACATTGAATGGCGGTGCTGGCTCGAAGGACCAAATGGCCTACTCCTGCACCTATTGTCTATTGAATGGCTCAATTGTAATCATGTATTGTCTATCCACTGACTGGTCAGCACGCAACAAAAAGCTTTTCACTGTCGCTCGGTGCACGTGACAATAAACTAAACTCCAACTCAGCTGTCTCTGTGTTGTACTGTTCTATCTCTAGACAACACCCGAAGTCAGGATCGAACCCGAGTGTCTGGCGCTGTGAGGTTGGAGCTCTGCCAGCTTTGCCACTGTGCCCCCCCCCCACCCCTCATGGTGTCAAGACCACCAACTCTCCCATAAAGTCCGTAAGACGAGGGAGCTGGTTATTGATTGTAGAGAGTGAGGTGGAGTGCGTGGCCCAGTCAGCATGCATGGTGCCAAAGTGGAGATGGTTGACAGCTTCATGTTCCCAAGCATAAGTATCAGCAATAATTTGTCCTGGACCAACCATGGACAAAGAGTTTTCAAGAGGGAGTTAGATTTAGCTCTTAAGGCTAAAGGAATCAAGGGATATGGGGAGAAAGCAGGAACGGGGTACTGATTTTGGATGATCAGCCAAGATCACAGTGAATGGCGGTGCTGGCTCGCAGGGCCGAATAGCCTACTCCTGCACCTATTGTCTATGTTTCTATATTGAAGCTTCGGCCAAGAAAGCACACCAATGCCACGACTTCCTTAGAGGAAGGAAGCTCCGCATGTCTCCAACGACTCTTGCCAACTTGTAGCATAAATGTTATCAAGCTGGAAAGGGTACAGAGAAGATTCACGAGGATGTTGCCCTCACTCAGGACTTTGAGCTATCAGGAGAGTCGAGCTGGCTGGGGCTCTATTCCTTGGGGCGCAGGAGGATGAGAGGTGATCTTATAGAGGATCTCATGAGGGGAATAGATCGGGTCGATGCATCCTGAAAATATCCCGTAAATTTCCTATCCGAAGAAATCAGTGATCCCAATCAGGACTCGAGGGAGAGGGTGAGCAAGCTAGGACTCTAATTCGTGGAGCGCAAGAGGATGAGGGGTGATCTTATAGAGTTGTATAAAATCATGAGAGGAATAGATCGGGTAGATCGCACAGAGTCTCTTGCCCAGAGTAGGGGAATCGAGGACCAGAGGACATAGGTTCAAGGTAAAGGGGGAAAGATTTAATAGGAATCTGAGGTGCAATGTTTTCACACAAAGTGTGGTGGGTGTATGGAACGAACTGTTTAAGAAGCAGTTAGACAGGTACATGGATAGGACAGGTTTAGAGTGATATATGGGTCAAACGCAGGCAGGTGAGACTGGTGTAGCTGAGACATGATGGGCGGTGTGGGCAAGTTGGGCCAAAGGGCCTGTTTCCACACTGTATCACTCACTCTATGACCATAGATAGCGTACAACTCCCCCCCCCCCCTCTCCCATCGGGCGGAAGAAACAGAAGCTTAAAAGCGTGTAACAGCAGATACAGGAACAGCTTCTTCCCCGCTGTTATCTGCCTTCTGAATGGTCCTGCCAGAAGCTGTGTAGTCCCAATCTTCCAGCCTACCCCATTGCAGACCTTGCTCTTCTTTATATCTGCACTCTACCTGTAACTGTAACACTATGACGCTCCGTGGATTGTCACCTTGTCGTGGTGGAGAAGCTTGTGTGGTCCTGAGATCCTGAGAGCTATGCTCCTGGTAGGGCCACCCATGGCGGTAAGGTCGAGGGGGAGGACTCTGACAAAGAGCCAATCCAACCAAGACCTCAACGGTGGAACAGGCGGAGGACGATGGCTAACTTTATTGGAGCGTCACAACGGCTGGGAAGGCGGAAAGGGGTCTCCGGTCGTCTTGGACTTCATGCCACTGGATCCTGACCCAGATCTGTCAAGGACCGTGGGGTGGCTGTCTGTGCACCAGTCTCCCCACGTTAAACAAAGTCATGCACAGGTGTCCTCCAACCCATGGTCAGCCTAAGAAGATGATGCTGCAACACTATATTCTGTCCTCGAGTATTTTTCTCTTTGCACTACCTGCGGTACTTGATTGAAGCTACACCAAGGGAGCACACCAACACTACTCCTTCCTTAGTCGGAGGAGGACATCTGACATGATTGTACACATGTATTGTATGATTTAATTTGACCAGATTGCATGCAAACAAAGCTTTTGACTGTCTCTCGGTGCACGTGACAATAATAAAGCACACAATACAATACCTATCTATCCCAGTACAAGGGTGACAGTATTCCACATCCCTCCTTTAATCGTGACCCATGTTCTAATCTTCACATCGCTGCATCAATTTGCATTCAACCCACATAATAATCCAGAGACTGCAGCCCTCGACAGATTCTTAAACTTAAGCTTTTAATGCTCTGCCAGGAGAAAATGTTGTTCAGCAGTGTCCGAGAATGAACGGCAACAGTTGAATCCTCCACTTATTTGCTCAAGGTATCCTCACACGAGTTGCAAGGGGACAGTATTTTAGTGTTTGGATCAATATTGACATGGAGCTTTGCTCCTTATACATCCACGACTGTGCAGCCAAGTACAAACCCAATTCAATACACAAACTCACTAGTAAGCCCCTCCGGTCATGACTAACCATGGGTGATGCATCCTAGTTTTGCAGGTAATGTGTGGTCGGATGCAAGCCTGGGCAATGTTATATGGAGGGCAGGCATGTTGCCCATGCATCACGTCCCCCTCTCCATGTCGCTGATCGATCCAAAGGAACAGCAGCGCTGTCGCAAGAGCTGCCAGAGCAAGGTTGTAGACAACGACGAACTGCCTTAAGGGCTCCGACTCCGGATTTTCTTGAGGTTTACTCCAGGAGCCTTTTCCATGACTGGATATAACCACAAGCGGAGGTTTTAAATCTCTCGAGTTTTCCCTCTCCTTGATGAACTGCCTTCCCAGGCTGACGAGCCCCATCTGCCCAAACTCACTACCGCTATCATAATCAAGATAATCACCCCGGTCATTCCTTCTTCTCCCCGCTCCCGTCCGGCAGAATGTACAGAAGGACTTAGGTTCAAGGTGAAGGGGAAAAGATTGAATAGGAATCCGAGGGGTAACCTTTTTCCACACAAAGGGTGGTCGGTGTGTGGAACAAGCTGCCGGAGGAGGCAGTTGAGGCTGGGACAATCCCATCGTTTAAGAAACAGTTAGACAGATACGTGCATAGGACAGGTTTGGAGGGATATTGACCAGACGCGGGCAGGTGGCACTAGTGTTTAGATAGAAACATAGAAACATAGACAATAGGTGCAGGAGTAGGCCATTCAGCCCTTCGAGACAGCACCGACATTCCCATGCCTGCCTTCTCCCCATATCCCTTGATTCCACTAGCCCCTAGAGCTCTATCTAACACTATCTGCAGCTGGGACATTGTTGGCCGGTGTGGGCAAGTTGGGCCGAAGGGCCTGTTTCCACACTGTATGACTCTAAGCTTGAAAGCGTGCACCATCAGATTTAAGAACAGCTTCTTCCCCTCTGTTATCAGGCTTCCTCCTTAAGAAGAAGCCTACTAACAGAAAAGGGTCTCCGGTCGTCTTGGACTCCATGCCACTGGATCCTGACCCAGATCTGTCAAGGACCGTGGAGTGGCTGTCTGTGCACCAGTCTCCCCACGTTAAACAAAGTCCTTCCTTAAGCTAGGGTACTGTCCGATTCACCTCTACTGCATTGCAGACATTGGAACTGATGCTGTGAACTATATTCTGCACTCTGTATCTTCCCCTTTGCTCTATGTATTCAACGAGTTAGACTGGATTGTATTGATGTATGGTGTATCTGGAGTGTTTGGACAGCATGCTAAACAAAGCTTTTCACTGTTCATTGGTACACATGATAATAAAGCTAATTGCAGGAGTTTTATTGTACTAACTGAAAGATTCTATAGAGACATAGATTTCCCAGTGAGCCGCGTATAGCAGGAGGTCCGGATGAACCACACCCGTACCCCAACAGTCCAGAACCAGGGGCCGCCTTCTGAACATTCTGAATTGTTGTAGTCGGCAGGGCAGCACTCTGCATATCGCCAACTTTGGACAATTTAACATTTTTATCAAGCCAATTAACCTGCAAACCTGCATGTATTTCGAAGTTCTCGGAGAAAACCCACGCAGATCACGGGGAGAACGTACAAACTCCATACAGACAGCACCCGTAGTCGGGATCGAACCCGGGTCTCTGGCGCTGCATTTTGCTGTAAGGCAGCAACTCTACCGCTGCGTCACCATGACTGCCCGGCCACAGTTTAAGAATAAGGGGTAAGCCATTTATAACGGAGATGAGGAAACACTTTATCTCACTGTCTGTGGAATTCTCTGCCTCAGAGGGCGGTGGAGGCCAGTTCTCTGGATACTTTCAAGAGAGAGCTAGATAGAGCTCAATAAAGATAGCGGAGTCAGGAGACAGGGGGAGAAGGCAGGAATGGGGTACTGATTGTGGATGTTCAGCCGTGATCACATTGAATGGCAGTGCTGGCTTGAAGGGCCAAATGGCCTACTCCTGTACCTATTATCTGTTGACTGCGGGATTGGGAAGCCGCCAAGCCCGGCCCCTGCTCGCCCCCGAAGTCCGGGAACCGGAGAGGAGGGTGGTGGGAGTCGATGATGGACAAAGGGCCGGTAAGAAGAACTGGGGTGGGGGGGGGGGAATTCTTACCTTCCGCGCACTCGAGGTCAGCTGTGGGACGCGAACCCCGGGGTGATGGTGGCCGAGGAAAGGGACGACGGTTTGTTTACAGGAAGATCCGGACAGAGGCGACGGCTGCAACGGGCCTTTTTGGCCAACTGTAGCTGGGGCTGGGAAATGGCACCAAAACCTGCCGACTATTGCTTACAGACTCAGTGCGCTGCTTCTTTGCATCACGTGCGAATCGAACTTAAGCATGACAATAATATATGCAAAATAGAATCTCGGTACACTGTGCCTCGGTACACATGATTACAATGTCACCATTGAACAGTCAGCAAGGAACAATAACTGAAAGACACTAAACACATTTTGGCTGACAACATAAAAGTACCATCCGGGAATTTTACAGTTACAGTTTAGTTTATTGTCACGTGTGCAGAGGTACAGGGAAAAGCTTTTGTTGCGTGCTATCCAGTCAGCAGAAAGACAACACATGATTACAATCGAGCCATTCACAGTGTACAGATACATGATAAGGGAATAACGTTTAGTGCAAGGTAAAGCCAGCAACGTTCAATCAAGGATAGTCCGAGGGTCACCAATGAGGTAGATAGTAGTTCAGCACTGCTCTCCGGTTGTGGGTAGGGTGGTTCAGTTGCCTGATAACAGCTGGGAAGAAATGGTGGCGCAGCGGTAGAGTTGCTGCCTCACAGCACTTGCAGCACTGGAGACCCGGGTTCGATCCTGACAATGGGCGCTGTCTGTACGGAGTTTGTATGTTCTCCCCGTGATCTGTGTGGGTTTTCTCCGAGATCTTTGGTTTCCTCCCACATTCCAAAGATAGACAATAGACAATAGGTGCAGGAGTAGGTCATTCGGCCCTTTGAGCCAGCACCGCCATTCAATGTGAACATGGCTGATCATCCCCAATTAGTACCCCGTTCCTGCCTTGTCCCCATATCCCCTGACTCCGCTATTTTTAAGAGCCCTAACTAGTTCTCTCTTGAAAGCATCCAGAGAACCTGCCTCCACCGCCCTCTGAGGCGGAGAATTCCACAGACACACCACTCTCTGTGAGAAAAAGTGTTTCCTCGTCCCCATTCTAAATGGCTTACTCCTTATTTTTAAACTGTGGCCCCTGGTTCTGGTCTCCCCCAACATCGGGAACATGTTTCCTGCCTCTAGCGTGTCCATGCCCTTAACAATCTTATATGTTTCAATGAGAATCCCTCTCATCCTTCTAAACTCCAGAGTGTACAAACCCAGCTGCACCATTCTCTCAGCATACGACAGTCCCGCCATCCTGGGAATTGACCTTGTAATTCCTCAAATTAGGGGACCAAAACTGCACACAATACTCCAGGTGTGGTCTCACTAGGGCTCTGTACAACTGCAGTAGTATTCCTCTTGTTATAAAGGCCAACATACCATTCGCTTTCTTCACTGTCTGCTGTACCTGCATGCTTCCTTTCATAGACTGATGTACAAGGACCCCCAGATCCCGTTGTACTTCCCCTTTTCCCAACTTGACGCCATTTAGATAGTAATCGGCCTTCCTGGTTTTGCTATCAAAGTGGATGACCTCACATTTATCCGCATTAAACTTCATCTGCCATGCATCTGCCCACTCCCCCAACCTGTCTAACTCACCCTGCATCCTCATAGCATCCTCCTCACAGTTCACACTGCCACCCAGCTTTGTGTCATCTGCAAATTTGCTAATGTTACTGGTGTGCAGGTTTGTAGGTTATCAAAGATGTACAGGTATGTAGGTTAATTGGCTTGGTATAAATGTAAATTGTCCCTAGTGTGTGTAGGGTAGTGTTAGTGTGCGGGGATTGTTGGTCGGCACGGACCCGGTGGGCCGAAGGGCCTGTTTCCACACTGTATCTCTAAACTAAGAACATTGCGGAAAACCTAAACCTAGCATAGCAAAATATGCTGTTAGGGTTACATGTTTAAGCCCTCGTATTGGGAAGAGAGATAAGGGGCTTCTCCCCACCAGGCTAAATCTAATGCTAAAGTGGGAAAATATTTTGTTCACCTGTCAGACAGTTTCAGGATAACTAGACAAGAAAAGTCATGTTTTACTTTTATTTAACAAAGTTTCAGTCTTACATCTGCCAAAAAACATTAAGTTGATGATTGAAATTTTAGAAGGGGGAAAAATGTAATAAGAATCTGAGGGGTAACTTTTTTCACACAAAGGGTGGTGGGTGTATGGTACGAGCTGCCAGAGGAGGTAGTTGAGGCTGGTACTATCGTTTAAGAAACATTTAGACAGGTACATGGATAGGACAAATTTAGAGAGATATGGGCCAAATGCAGGCAGGTGGGATTAGTGTAGATGGGGCATGTTGGTCAGTGTGGGCAAGTTGGGCCGAAGGGCCTGTTCCCACCCTGTATCACTGCATGACTATGACTCTATATCAAAACACACTGTAGGGCAGATAACCACTGGAGTAACTCAGCAGGTCAGGCAGCATCTCTGGAGAAAATGGATGAGTGATTTCTAGTTAATTTTAGAGATACAGCGCGGAAACAAGCCCTTCGGCCCACCGGGTCCGCGCGGACTAGCGATCCCCACACATTAACACTATCCTACACCCACTAGGGACAATTTTTACATTTACCAAGCCAATTAACCTACAAACCTGTACGTCTTTGGAGTGTGGGAGGAAACCGAAGATCTCTGAGAAAACCCATCCAGGTCACGGGGAGAACGTGCAAACTCCGTACAGATAGCACTCGTAGTCAGGATCGAACCCGGGTCTCCGGAGCTGCATTCGCTGTAAGGCAGCAGCTCCACCGCTGCGCCACCATGACCGTGATGTTTTGGGTCAAAATCTTTCTTCGGAAGAAAGGTTCCAACCTGAAACGTCCACCTTCGGGATAAACCAGCATCTGCAGTTCCTTCCTACACATTATAGCGCAGTACAGCGGCGCAGCGGTAAAGTTGCTGTCTCACAGCAGCAGAGACCCAGCTTCGATCCTGATTACGGGTGCTGCCAGTACGGAGTTTGCACGTACTCCCTGTGAGCACGTGGGTTTTCTCCGGGTGCTCTGGTTCCCTCCCGCACTCCAAAGACGTGCAGGTTTGTAGGTTAATTAGCATTGTTAAATTGTAAATTTGTCCCTAGAGTGTAGGGAGTGGATGTGGAGAGGATATTTCCACTAGTGGGAGCGTCTAGGACTAGAGGTCACAGCCTCTGAATTAAAGGACGTTCTTTTAGGAAGGAGATGAGGAGAAATTTCTTTCGTCAGAGGGTGGTGAATCTGTGGAAGTCTTTGCCACAGAAGGCAGTGGAGGCCAAGTCATTGGGTTTTTTTTTTAAAAGGCAGAGATAGATTCTTGATTAGTACAGGTGTCACAGGTGCCGAATGCCTAATTCTCCTCCTATTCCTTATGACCTATGAATGCAAAAATGAGACAACACAGAACTACTGATGGTGATTGTTGGGCGTCATGGACTCGGTGGTACCCCCGAATCTCCAATAAATGTTTAGCAGTTAGGCACAATATGCAATAATCAATCCTCTAATCAATAGTTGAGAAGTATGATACCTGCTGTCCTTCAGATCTTGAAAACAAGAATCTACAGTTTTCAGTCTCAGTGCTCTTTTGGAACGAGCAAAGCGCATGTAGCTGATGACAGCGCTCTGATGGTGTTCATTTAATCCCAACTCAGCCTGAGAGAGAGAAAAACATCCCGTAAATTTCCTATCCCAAGAAATCACTGATCCCGAACAGGACTCGAGGGGGAGGGGGAGCAAGCTAGGACTCTAATTCATGGAGCGCAAGAGGATGAGGGGTGATCTTATAGAGTTGTATAAGATCATGAGAGGGATAGATCGGGTAGCCGCACAGAGTCTCTTGCCCAGGGTTGGGGAATCGAGAACCAGAGGGCGTAGGTTTAAGGTGAGGGAGGTGGGATTTAATAGGAATTTGAGGAGTAACTTTTTCCCACACAAAAGGGTGGTGGGTTTATGGAACGAGCTGCCTGGAAAGGGGTCTCAGCCTACTCAACCTCTCCCTACAGCTCAGGCCCCTCGAGTCCTGGCAACATCCTCGTAAATCTTCTCTGCGCCCTGTTCGGCTTGACAACATCTTTACCTATAAGATGGCGAGCAAAACTGAATGCAATACTCCTAAGATGAGGCCTCAACAATGACTTGTACAACTGTAACATGACCTGACAAAGATAAAAGCTGCAGTAAACTCAATGGGATAGGCAGCATCTCTGGGGAGGAATGGGTGACGTTTCGGGTCAAGACCCTTCAAAAGAAGGGTCTCGACCCCGAAACATCACCCATTCCTTCAGAAGAAGGGTCTCGACCCGAAACGTCACCCATTCCTTCTGCCCAAAGATGCTGCCTGTCCCGCGGAGTTACTCCAGCTTTTTATGTCTATCTTTGGTTTAAACCAGCATCTGCAGTTCCTTCATACATGACCTGCCAACTTTGAAACTCAATCACTGATAATCAGAGACATTTGGAAATTTGAAATATAAGAACGAGGGTGGAGGGGGGGAAATGGAAGTTAGACCCGGGGGAGTGGGGAATCGAGAACCAGAGGGCGTAGGTCTCTCTCCCCTTCCTCCCAAACTTCCTAACTAGCTCTTAGGGTTGAGGAAATCAAGGGATATGGGGAGAAAGCAGGAACGGGGTACTGATTGTGGGATGATCAGCCATGATCACAGAGAATGGCAGTGCTGGCTCGAAGGGCCGAATGGCCTACTGCTGCACCTATTTATGTTTCTATGTTTCATCTCCCTCAATCCCGCCCTTCCTCACCCCCTCCCCCCCCTCACTCTCCCTCTCCCCTCACACTCTCCCCCCCTCACTCTCTCTCCCCCCCCCCTCACTCCCCCCCCCCATTCACGTCTCTCCCCCCTCACCTCGCCGCCCCCCCTCACGCTCTCCCCCATCACAGCTATCTCCCCTCACTCTCCCCCACCTCACTCTCTCCCCCCTCACCTCTCTCCCCCTCACTCCCCCCCCTCACTCTCGACCCCCCTCACACTCCTCTCGTCCTCCCCCTCACTCCCCCCCCTCACTCTCCCACCCCCTCACTCTCTCCCCCTCACTCTGCTCTCCCCCCCCCCCTACACTCTCCCCCCCTCATTCACCTCTCTCCCCCTCACTCTCAAATCCTCATCCCCCTCACTCTACTCACTCTCCCCTACCCCCTCTCTCTCCCCTCACACCCTCCACCTCAAACGTCTCCTCCCTCCATCTCTCCACCCCTCACACCTCCCCACTCACTCTTCACTCCCTCACTCTCCCTCCCTCACTCTCTCCCCAGCACACTCTCTCCCCCTCACTCTCCCTCCCTCACTCTCCCTCCCTCACTCTCCCTCCCTCACTCCCCCCCCCTCGGCACCAGGGCCAGGGCGACGAGGGGCGGCATCGTCCCGCTCCTGGCCTCACCATGTCGGACAGAGACGACCCCTCTCCCTCTCCGCCGCCGCCTCTCACACAGGCCCCGGGCCCCACACACTCATCACCACGGCAACGCCGCACGTCAACCCCCCACATACACACGTGACACACGCGCGCGCTCGCTCTCGTTCTCCCCTCGCACGTGACATGGTCTCGGCAGGTCTCTCTCCCCCACACGTGACAGGGTCTCCCCCCCCCTCTCTTATGTGACATGGTCTCTCTCTGTCTCACTCGCTCCCCCTCACATGTGACAGGGGCTCTCTCTCTCTCTCCCTCCCCCTCACATGTGACATGGTCTCTCTCTCTCTCTCTCCCCCTCACATGTGACATGGTCTCTCTCTCTCTCTCTCTCTCTCCCCCCCCCCCCGCAAGTGACATGCTAACGGAGTCATGGGATATGGGGAGAAGGCAGGAACCTGGTACTGATTGGGGATGATCAGCTATGGATACATTGAATGGTGGTGCTGGCTCGAATGGCCTACTCCTGCACCTATTGTCTATTGTCTCTTCAGACTGATGTGGGGGGGCGGGAAGAAGAAAGGAAGAGTGGGCGGTGGGAAAGCTGGGAAAGGGAAGGGGAAAGAGGGAGAAAGCCCCCCCCAACCCCACATCAGTCTGAAGAAGGGTCTCGACCCGAAACGTTGCCTATTTCCTTCGCTCCATAGATGCTGCCTCACCCGCTGAGATTCTCCAGCATTTTTGTCTACCTTCAATTTTCCAGCATCTGCAGTTCCTTGTTTAACATATTGAATGGCGGTGCTGGCTCGAAGGGCCGAATGGCCTACTCCTGCACCTATTGTCTATTGTCTCTCTCTCTCTCTCTGGATGTATGGAACTGCAGATGCTGAAGAAGATAAGACGCAAAAAGTAAAACTGCAGTGGGACAGACAGACAGACAGACGGACGGGCAGCATCTGTGGAGAGAGAAGCAATGGTGGGGGGGGCGGGATGTACCGCTCCTCCGTCCGCGATTGGCCGGTCACACAGCAGGCCTGACCCACGCGTCCGGTTGGTGGTCGCGGCCAAAGAGGTCGCGGCTGTCAATCAGGACGAGGGGGCGGGATGTACCACTCCGTCGTCCGCGATTGGTGGGGCAGAGGGCGGTCGCGGCTTCCGGTTGGGGTCCCCTCTGTCGCCATTGGCAGTGGTGGCTGTCAGTCACTGGACAGTGGCGGGTCCTGTGGTCCCCTGTCAGTAGACAATAGGTGCAGGAGCAGGCCATTCGGCCCTTCGAGCCAGCACCGCCATTCAATGTGATCATGGCTGATCATCCACAATCAGTACCCCGTTCCTGCCTACTCCCCATATCCCCTGACTCCGCTATCTTTAAGAGCCCTATCTAGCTCTCTCTTGAAAGCATCCAGAGAACCTGCCTCCACCGCCCTCTGAGGCAGAGAATTCCACGCTCATAACTCTCTGTGTGTGAAAAAGTGTTTCCTCATCTCCGTTCTAAATGGCTTATTCCTTATTCTTGACCACATAAAATAAAATTTAACATAAACATCCACCACAGCGGAATCCACATTCCTCACTGTGATGGAAGGTAATAAAGTTCAGTCATCTTCCTCGTTTGTTCACCCGTGGTCGGGGCTGTTGAACCCTCCGCAGTCGCCCCTGTTCGATGTTCAGGCCCTCGCGTTGGGATAGAAACATAGAAAATAGGTGCAGGAGGAGGCCATTCGGCCCTTCGAGCCTGCACCGCCATTCAATATGATCATGGCTAATCATCCAACTCAGTATCCCATACATGCCTTCTCTCCATACCCCCTGATCCCTTTAGCCACAAGGGCCACATCTAACTCCCTCTTAAATATAGCCAATGAACTGGCCTCAACTACCTTCTGTGGCAGAGAATTCCACAGATTTACCACTCTCTGTGTGAAAAATGTTTTTCTCATCTCGGTCCTAAAAGACTTCCCGCTTATCCTTAAACTGTGACCCCTTGTTCTGGACTTCCCCAACATCGGGGGGAAAAAATAAATGGCAGTGGCGCGGGTCCATGTCTCACGGGAATTTGCGAACTAGCATATAATTTACTTACTTGTTTCAAGTCTGCTCACACGGAGCAGTCTTGCATTCCTTTCATACAGCCGACAGGAACTTCTGAACTTCGGTTCCTGCAGCTACAACAACTTTTTGGGCGAACTCCGTCTCGCTCCTGAACGAGCCAGAACAGCGGAGCAACGGAGCGGCAGAACACCAGCGCGCACCAAGTCAGCTCGGCCGACCGGAAGCACCCACAGACGGCGACGCGAACGCAAGCACCGCCGTGGATGCCGAGGTGGGTTAAAGGCCAGGTTAGAGCTAGCCCCACACAGGGTAGCGATTCCTAGCCCTTTCCTCGCCAACTTACGCTCACTGGCAAACAAAATGGACGAACTCCGGCTACGGATTACCTCTCACAACTGGATCAAAGACTGCAACATCCTGATCTTCACAGAAACATGGCTTAACACCGACGTTCCTGACAGCGCCATCGAGCTAACGGGGCATCATATACTCCGAGCGGACAGAACAACAGACTCCGGTAAGATCAGAGGTGGGGGTCTGTGTCTTATGGAAATAAAGCATGGTGCACGGACACCACAATCATCGAGAGTCACTGCTCAGCTAACCTAGAGTTCCTCATTGTTAAATGCAGACCGTTCTATCTGCCCAGAGAGTTTACCTCCACTGTTGTGACTGCAGCCTATATTCCTCCTGATGCTAATGCTATGCTTGCAATGAAAGAACTGCATACTGCCATTAGCAAACAATAGACTCACAACCCCGAGGCAGCCTTCATTGTTGCGGGTGACTTCAATCACTCCAACCTGAAGACTGTACTCCCCAAATTCCACCAACATGTCTCCTACGCCACTAGAGAAGACAAGATACTGGACAAAGTTTACACAAATATGGCTGAAGCTTACAAAGCCGTCCCCCTCCCCCACCTTGGACAGTCTGATCCAAAGATCTTTGGTCTGATCACGTCTCATTGTTCCTGCTCCCAAAGTACTCCCCACACATCAGACGTGTTAAACCCACAGTGAGGACAGTTAAAGTTTGGTCAGAGGAGGCGGACTCCACACTTCAGCAGCGATTTGGAAACACTGACTGGAATGCGTTTGCAGCTCAGGCCACCCTTGACTCCCACACAGACATTGACTCTTATACATCCTCTGTTTTGGACTTTATAAACTCCACCATCAACAGTGTCACCTCCCTCAAACGGATTACCACATTCCCGAATCTGAAGCCATGGTTGAACAGCGAGGTCAGGCTACTGGTGAAAGCACGGGACACCGCTTTCAGGTCAGGCGATGCTCGAGCCTACAGTTCATCCAGGGCTAACCTGAAGAGGGGCATCCAGAAGGCCAAGCATAGCTACAAGCTAAGGATCGAGGAGCACTTCAATAACAACTCCGATCCCCGACGCATGTGGCAAGGCATCCAGGCCATCACGGACTATAGATCCACCAACACCACCCCCACATCCAGCGACGCCTCCTTCCTTGAGGAGCTTAACCACTTTTATGGCCGCTTTGACAGGGACAATCAAGAGAAGGCCATCAAGGCTGTGCTTCCTGCTGATCACCAGCCCCTCACACTCATCCCCTACAACGTGTACGTGGCACTGAGCAGGATTAATACACGAAAGGCTGCTGGCCCTGACGGCATCCCCGGGCGCATCCTCAGGGCCTGTGCTGTGCAGCTGACAGACGTCTGGACTGACATCTTCAACCTGTCACTTGCCCAAGTAGTTGTCCCCACGTGCCTTAAAACCACCTCCATCGTGCCGGTGCCAAAACACTCCACTGCGGCAAGCCTCAACGACTTCCGCCCAGTTGCACTTACTCCCATCATCACTAAGTGCTTCGAGAGGCTGGTCCTGGCACACCTCAAAGGCTGCCTACCCCTCACATTGGATCCCTATCAGTTTGCCTACCGCAAGAACAGGAGTACGGAGGATGCCATCTCAACGGCACTTCACTCCGCCCTCTCCCACCTCGACAACAGAGACACCTACGTGAGAATGCTGTTCATCGACTATAGCTCAGCATTTAACACCATTATCCCCTCAAAACTGATCACCAAACTCAGCGACCTGGGCATCGACCCCTCCCTCTGCAACTGGATACTGGACTTTCTAACTAACAGACCCCAGTCTGTTAGGTCAGACAACCAAACCTCTTCAACCCTCACCCTGAACACCGGCGTTCCACAGGGCTGTGTGCTGAGCCCCCTCCTCTACTCCCTCTTCACCTACGACTGCACACCTGTACATGGTACTAACACCATCATCAAGTATGCAGATGATACAACGGTGATTGGCCTCATCAGCAACAACGATGAGTCGGCCTATAGGGAGGAGGTCCAGCTCCTAGCAGCAAGGTGCGCTGACAACATCCTGGCCCTTAACTCCAAGAAGACCGAGGAGCTCATTGTGGACTACAGAAGGGGTGGCACGCACACCCCCATCCATATTAACAGGACGGAGGTGGAGCATGTTTCCAGCTTCAGGTTTCTAGGAGTCAACATCTCTGATGACTTCTCTTGGACCCACAATACCTCAACTCTGGTCAAGAAGGCTCACCAGCGTCTCTTCTTCCTGAGGAGACGAAATAAGGTCCATCTGTCTCCTCAGATTCTGGTGAACTTCTACCGCTGCACCATCGAGAGCATCCTTACCAACTGTATCACAGTATGGTATTGCAACTGCTCTGTCTCTGACCGGAAAGCACTGCAGAGGGTGGTGAAAACTGCCCAACGCATCACCGGTTCCTCACTCCCCTCCATTGAGTCTGTCCAGAGCAAGCGATGTCTGCGGAGGGCGCTCAGCATCGCCAAGGACTGCTCTCACCCCAACCACAGACTGTTTACCCTCCTACCATCCGGGAGGCGCTACAGGTCTCTCCGTTGCCGGACCAGCAGGTTCAGGAACAGCTTCTTCCCTGCGGCTGTTACACAACTTAACTCTGCACCTTGGTGATTGCCAGTCACCCCCCCCCCCCCTGGACACACCTTCCCCCAGAAAAATTGCTCTACTGCTACTGTATGTACATATATATATTTTACTGTTCCATTATTCTATGTTCGCTCTTCTGGGTGAGATGCTAACTGCATTTCGTTGTCTCTGTACTGTACACTGCACAATGACAATAAAGATTGAATCTGAATCTGAATCAGAATCTGATCGGGAACAATCTTCCTGCATCTAGCCTGTCCAACCCCTTAAGAATTTTGAAAGTTTCTATATGATCCCCCCTCAATCTTCTAAATTCTAGCGTGTATAAGCCGAGTCTATCCAGTCTTTCTTCATATGAAAGTCCTGCCATCCCAGGAATCAGTCTGGTGAACCTTCTCTGTACTCCCTCTATGGCAAGAATGTCTTTCCTCAGATTAGGAGACCAAAACTGTACGCAATACTCCAAGACCCTGTACAACTGCAGTAGAACCTCCCTGCTCTTATACTCAAATCCTTTTGCTATGAATGCTAACATACCATTTGCTTTCTTCACTGCCTGCTGCACCTGCATGCCTACTTTCAATGACTGGTGTACCATGACACCCAGGTCTCATTGCATCTCCCCTTTTCCTAATCGGCCACCATTCAGATAATAGTCTACTTTCCTGTTTTTGCCACCAAAGTGGATAACCTCACATTTATCCACATTATACTGCATCTGCCATGCATTTGCCCACTCACCCAACCTATCCAAGTCACCTTGCAGCCTCCTAGCATCCTCCTCACAGCTAACACTGCCCCCCAGATTCGTGTCATCCGCAAACTTGGAGATGTTGCATTCAATTCCCTCATCCAGATCATTAATATATATTGTAAATAGCTGGGGTCCCAGCACTGAGCCTTGCGGTACCCCACTAGTCACTGCCTGCCATTCTGAAAAGGACCTGTTTACTCATACTCTTTGCTTCCTGTCTGCCAGCCAGTTCTCTATCCACATCAATACTGAACTCCCAATACCGTGTGCTTTAAGTTTCCATACTAATCTCTTATGTGGGACCTTGTCGAAAGCCTTCTGAAAGTCCACTGGTTCTCCCTTATCCACTCTACTAGTTACATGCTCAAAAAATTATATAAAATTCGTCAGACATGATTTACCTTTCATAAATCCATGCTGACTTTGTCCAATGATTTCACCACTTTCCAAATGTGCTGCTATCCCATCTTTAATAACTGACTCCAGCAGTTTCCCCACTACCGATGTTAGAGTAACTGATCTGTAATTCCCCGTTTTCTCTCTCCCCCCCCTTTTAAAAAGTGGGGTTACATTAGCTACCCTCCAATCCTCAGGAACTACTCCAGAATCTAAAGAGTTTTGAAAAATTATCACTAATGCATGGAATAATGGATGATGGAAACTCTGGCGTCGGGACGGATCGGAGCATGGAGCTTCCGAGTCGGCCTCTTCTTCCCGGAGACCGCGGGGTTCACGGTGTTGAAGTCCACAGGCCCAGTCGGTCAGGACCAGGAGGTTTGGGCTCTGTGGTTCCCGCCGGCTGTGATTGGTCTTGCATAGGTCAAGGTTTCAATGTCTCAAGGTCAGTTTATTGTCATAGGTACCAGTTACGGTACAGTGAAATTTGAGTTACCATGCAGCCATACTAAGTGAAAAGCAACAAGGCACACAACCACACAACACAACCACATAAACATCCACCACAGTGGATTACACATTCCTCTCTGTGATGGAAGGCAATAAAGTTCAATCTTCTTCCTCTTTGTTCTCCCGCGGTCGGGGAAGTTAAACCATCCGCAGTCGGGGCGATCGAAGCCCCCGCAGCCAACGATCGAAGGCCCCGTCGGGGTGATCGAAACTCCCACGTCGGGGCAGTTGAAACTCTCTCCGCGGCGGCTTGGAACTCCAGAGTCGGCCTCTTCTTACCAGAGACCGTGGGCTTGACGATCCCCGGCAAAGAGATCGCAAGCTCCGCGATGTTAAAGTCCCGCAGACTCCCGCGGCTTGGAGCGCCCCTGACGGTCTCCAGGAAAGGCCGCCAACTTCACGATGTTAGGCCGCAGTGCGGACAGAGATACAGTTTAAGAATAAGGGGTAGGCCATTTAGAACGGAGATGAGGAAATACTTTTTCACAGAGAGTTGTGAGTGTGGAATTCTCTGCCTCTGGGGGCGGTGGAGGCAGGTTCTCTGAATGCTTTCAAGAGAGAATTAGATAGGGCTCTTAAAGATAGCAGAGTCAGGGGATATGGGGAGAAGGCAGGAACGGGGTACTGATTGTGGATGATCAGCCATGATCACATAGAATGGCAGTGCTGGCTCGAAGGGCCGAATGGCCTACTCCTACACCTATTGTCTGTTATTTATTGATATGGAAATAAATCGCATCTCCGTCGAAGTAAGAGATTGAAAAAAAGTTTCCCCCACATCAAACAAACCAAGGAACACTAAAACATACTTTTAACACATACTAAAAAGAACAAAAATAAGATACATAATGAAGATCAGTCTGAAGAAGGGTCTCCACCCCAAAATGTCACCCATTCCTTCTCTCCAGAGATGCTGCCTGTCCCGCTGAGTTACTCCAGCATTTTGTATCTACCTTTGATTTATACCAGCATCTGCAGTTCTTTCCTACACATAGAAAATAGGTGCAGGAGTAGGCCATTCAGCCCTTCGAGCCAGCACCGCCATTCAATATGATCATGGCTGATCATGCACAATCAGTACCCTGTTCCTGCTTTCTCCCCCTATCCCTTGATTGCTTTAGTCCTAAGAGGTAAATCTAACTCTCTCTTGAAAACATCCAGTGAATTGGCCTCCACTGCCTTCTGTGGCAGAGAATTCCACAGATTCGCAACTCTCTGGGTGAAAAGGTTTTTCCTCATCTCAGTCCTAATTGGCTGACCCCTTATTCTTACGCTGTGACTCCTGGTTCTGGACTCTCCCAACATCGGGAACATTTTTCCTGCAGCTAGCATGTTCAATCCCTTTAATAATTTTATATGTTTCTGTAAGATACCCTCTCATCCTTCTGAATTCCAGCGAATATAAGCTCAGTCGACCCATTCTTTTATCATATGTCAGTCCCGCCATCCCGGGAATGAACCTTGTGAACCTACGCTGCACTCCCTCGATTGCAAGAATGTCCTTCCTCAAATTAGGAGACCAAAACTGCACTCAATACTCCAGGTGTGGTCTCACCAGGGCCCTGTACAACTGCAGAAGGACCTCTTTGCTCCTATACTCAACTCCCCTCGTTATGAAGGCCAACATGCCATTCGCTTTCTTCACTGCCTGTTGTACCTGCATGCTTACTTTCAGTGACCGATGTACAGGACACCCAGGTCTCGTTGTACTTCCCCTTTTCCTAACCTGACACCATTCAGATAATAATCTGCCATCTCGTTCTTGCCACCAAAGTGGATAACCTCACATTTATCCACATTATACTGCATCTGCCAACTCACCCAACCTGTCCAAGTCACCTTGCTTACTCATAGCATCCGCCTCACAGTTCACACTGCCACCCAGCTTTGTGTCCTCTGCAAATTTGCTAATATTACTTTTAATTCCTTCATCTAAACCATTAATGTATATTGTAAATAGCTGAAGCCTCAAAAAATTCCAGAAGATTTGTCAAGCATGATTTCCCCTTGGTATACGTTTCTATAAGTTATCCCTCTCGTCCTTCTAAATTCCAGTGAATACAAGCCCAGTCAGCCCATTCTTAGGAATAAGGGGTAAGCCATTTAGAACGGAGATGAGACAATAGACAATAGACAATAGGTGCAGGAGGAGGCCATTCGGCCCTTCGAGCCAGCACCGCCACTCAGTGTGATCATGGCTGATCATCCACAATCAGTACCCCGTTCCTGCCTTCTCCCCATATCCCCTGACTCCACTATATTTAAGAGCCCTATCCAGCTCTCTCTTGAAAGCATCCAGAGAACCGCCCTCTGAGAATTGTGGAAAATGAGGAAACACGTTTTCACACAGAGTGGTGAGCTGCGGAATTTGGTGGAGGGAGGTGACTGACGGGCAGCGGACGGAGGCGGGACGTAATGGATTTAATTGGCCAGCGATTGGTGATTGGGGCCGTCAGTCACAGGGGGAGGCGGGATCTGCCTTGCGGCGCCAGTGAATGGCGGACACGACCGTCACTCGGCGGAAGAGGGCGGGCTCTCTCGCCCCGTCGACCGCCATTGGTCACTGGGGCTGTCCGTCAGTGGATTGGGGAGGGCGGGCTTTGCGTGTGTGCGTGTGTGCGTGTGTGCGTGTGTGCGTGTGTGCGTGTGTGCGTGTGTGTGTGTGTGTGTGTGCGTGTGTGTGTGTGTGTGTGTGTGTGTGCGGCGGCTGTGATTGGTGAGCGCGGCCGTCAGTCACAGTCACAGGCGGAGGGCGGGATCGGACTTGCGGCGCCTGTGATTGGCGGACACGGCCAATTGGTCACTAGGGATGTCAGTCAGTGGATTGGGGGGGGCGGGCTTTGTGTGTGCGGCGGTTGTGATTGGCCGGCGCGGCCGTCAGTCAGGGCCTGGGGGCGGGAGCTGCGGCTGTGATTGGTTGTGGAGTGAGGCGGTGTTTCCGGTTGCGGCGGGGCGGGGCGGGGCGGGACGAGGCCGCGCGGCGCGGGGCCGGCATGGTCATGGGCGCGCAGTGATCGGCCGCGCCGCGCGTCTCCTGGTAACCGCCGCCATGGCCGAGCAGGAGCACAAGAGCCTCGACGATTTCTTCGCCAAAAGAGACAAGAAGAAGAAGAAGGACAAAGGCAGAGGGGCGAAGGCGCCGCCGGTGAAAGCCGCCGCCGCCGCTGCCCCACCTCAGCCGCCGCCGCCTCCACCACCTCCTCCAACTCCTCCCGTCGCCGAGCCTGAGGCCTTGCCCGCACAGCCCGCTCCCGCCTCGGCGCCACAGCACGACCAGCTCCAGGCCCAGGCCGAGGCTCCGGCTCCGGACGCGGAGCAAGGACAGGCCCAGGCTCAGGCTCAGGGCGCTGAGCAAGGCCCACAGCTCAACCCGCCGCCGCCCGCCGACGTCACCACGGCCCCTGCTCCGGCCCCGGCCCCGGGAGGCGTCAGGAAGCCCAGGAAGGACAGGGAGCGGATGGCGAAGGGCGAGAACCAGGACCCGATGCAGGAGAGGCCCAGGGTGAGGAGGATGGGAGGGGATTGAGATGGAGGGGGATGAGGGAGGGGAGGGGGGGAAATGAGGGAGGGGAGGGATGGAGTGGGGGAGGGGGGATGAGGGAGGGGGGTGGATGGGGATGGGAGAGGGTGGAGATGAGGTGGGGCTTGAGGAGGGGAAAAAGGTGGAGGACGAAGGAGGATTGAGAATGGTGCAGTGGGGGGAAGGGGAGGGGATGTAGAGAGGAGCAGGGGAATGGGGGAGGATTGAGAAGGGGGAGAGATATGGGGAGTGGGTGGAGCAGCCCAGGGTGGAGGGGGATTCTTGGTCCTCCAAAATATTCCAAATGGAATTTAAACTGGAGGTGGTGGAGGGAGGACTTGAGCCAGAAACGGTTTTTGGGAAGAAAGAGCTACCTTAAATTTAGTTTGAGGAGGGAGTAAAGGTGGAAGGGGAGGAGGGGGCGGCAGGATGGTGCAATGAGGGGGAGGGAATGGAGGATGGGGTAGAGAGGAGAGAGGGGGATGGGGAGGATTGAGGAGGGGGAGTGGGTGGAAAGGGGAGGGGGTGGAGAGGTCCAGACTGAGGAGGGGGATTGAGGATGGTGGAAACGGGAGAAGCAGAGGGGAACAGGGAGGAGGGGGGGTTGATGAGGGAATAAAGATGGGGTGGGGTGGGGAAATGGAATGGAGGAGGATTGAGGATGGTGCAGTGTGGAGGAGGGGATTGTGGAAAAGTGAGGAGGGGTTGGAGAGCCAGGATCATATTCAAAGGGCCGAATGGCCTAATCCTGCACCTATTTTGTTTTCTATGATGCTCTGGATGGGGAAGGGGATAGGGTTACAGAGGGAAAGCGATAATGTGGAAGAGGTGGAGGAGGGGAGTGGATGAAAAGAGGGGGTATGTGGAGAGGCGTGGGGGTGGGGGATTGAGGGGGGAGGATGGTGGAAAAGGGAGAAGTGGGGGGGAAATGGGTTAGAGGGTCGATGAGGAGGTTGGAATATATAAGAATAATAAGCGAATGAATTTATTGGCCAAGTATTCACATACAAGCAATTGGTGCTCCGCCCTCAAGTGAGAACATGACGTACAGTGACATTTAGGAATGACACATAAAACATTAAACATCAATAATAAAACATGGAAAGGTGGGGGATTGAGGAAAGGCGGAGGGGAGGGAGGAGATTTCTTTGCCAAAAGAGAGAAGAAGAAGAAGAAAGACAGAACCAAAGATGGAAAGGGAGACTGAGGATAGTACAGAGGAGTGGAGGGGGATTGAGGAAGAGATGCAATACGGAGGTGGGTGGAGGGGCGGAGGGGGATTGAGGGGGAAAGGTTATGGAGGGAAGGGGTGAAGAATGTGGATTGAGAGGTGGAGGAGGGGAGTGGATGAAAAGGGGGGGTGTGGAGAGGCCCAGAATGAGGGGGGGTTGAGGGTGGTGGAAAGGGGCGAGGAGGGAATGAGAATAGGGAGGGTGGGGGAGATGTCTTTGCCAAAAGAGGCAAGAAGGAAAAAAGACAAAACCGGTGGCCTGGGAGAACGATGGGGGAGGGTTTTGGTGGCAGGGGTGGAGAGAAATGGGTGGGAAGATGGGGGAGGGGTAAATCAGGAAGGGGGCGGTGGAAAGGAAAGAGGGTGGAGGGAATGGGGAGGACGTGTGATGAGGAGTGGATTGAGTGGAGGGTGAGATGAGTGGGTGGAGAATTTTTTTTTCGCCAAAGGAGAGACGGAGAAAGACAACCAAAGATGGGGAGAGGGATTGAGGATAGTACAAAGGGGAGGTGACTGGAGGGGGATTGACGAAGCAATGTGATGGGGAGGAGAAGGGGAGTGGATGGGGAAGGGTTATGGAGGATAGGGATGAAGAGTGTGGATTGAGGGGAGGTGAAAGGGAGTGGATGAAAAGAGGGGGAGGGGCGAAGAGGCCCAGGGTGAGGCGGATGAGAGGGGGGGAGTGGAAAGGGGAGAGGTGAAGGGCGATGGGGTGGAGTACATTTCTTTGCCAAAAGAGACACAAAGAAAAGGCCAAAATCGGCGGAGTGGGTATGATGGGGAGGAGGAGGGGAGTGGGTGGGAAGGCCCTGGGTGAGGGGGATGCAGAACAGGAGATGGGGATGGCGAGGTAAATGGGGGAGAGGTTGTGGAGACAAGGGGATTGCAGAAGAGGCGTAAATCAGGAAGAGAGGGAAGATGGGGGAGGAGGGGGGTGTGGGTGGGGGTGCCCAGTGTGAGGTGGAGGGAAGGGGTGGAGATTGAGGGCTGCAGGTGGGGAGTGGATGGAAAGGGGGGGGGGAGATTGGGGTGAGTGCAGGAGATTTCTTTGCTGAAAAGAGACGAAGGAGACAAAACGGGGAGGGGATTGAGGAGGAGGGGAATGGATGGAAAGGGGACGAGGGGGTGGAAAGGCCTAGGGTGTGGAGGGTTATGGAGGTGGTGAGGGGTGGGGGATTGAGGAGGAGGGGATGGTGGAAAGGGAAGGAGGGTGTAAGGAATGATGTGGAGGGTGGAGAAGGGGTTGTGGAGGGGGGTATACGGTGGAGGGGGGGGGGGATTGTGGCAGGAAGGGGAGCAGGATGATGGTGAGGCGGGGAGGGGGTGAAGAGGGCCGCCGATTGAGGAGATGGGGTTGTTGATGGGATTGAGGATGGTGGAAAGGTGAGAAGGGGGATGGGGTGGGTGGAGATTTCTTTGCCAAAAGAGACAAGAAGAAGAAAAAGAAAGACCAAACCAACCAGGGAGGAGGGGAGGATGGAAGAGAGGTGTGGAGGATGGTGGAATGCGGAGGAGGGTGGGGGGGGGGGGAGGGTGGAGGAGATCTATTTATCAAAAGAGACAAAAGAAGAAAGACAAGACCCAAAGATGGAGAGAGGGGAGAGGATTGAGGAGGGTGGGGGTGAGGAGGGGAGAGGGGAGGAGTAGTGGGGGTTGTGGTAGAAGAGGCAGATGAGGGGGGTGGGGAGGAGGATAAGGGGATGCAGGGAGGGGAGGGGATGAGGAAAGGGGGAGGGGAACAAAGGGGTGGGAGTGTCCGGGGGTGGACAATGCATGCACGAGGAGACGGGGTGAGAAGGGCTCTGGTGGGGTCGGGAGATGCATGACCAGAGTCTCAATGGTGTGGAGGTGGGTGGGGTGGGGGTGAGAGGATGGGATATTTTGGGGAGGTGGGGGGTATGGTGAAGAGTGGGCAAGAAGGGTTTGGGGACAAGGAGGGAAGGGAAGGATGACAGGAGGAGTTTGGGGGTGAGGGGGCTAGTGTGTGGAAAGATGTTTGCAGGTTTCAGAGGGGATGAGGTGAGAGGAGGGGGAGGATAGAGAGGGGAGATGTGGGCCCTAATAGTACGAGGGGGGGGGGGGGGGTTGGGGGAGTATGACAAGGGGTGGACCGGGGATGTAAGGGGGAGTATAGGCTGGGGTGGGTGGTTGAGGAGGGCCGAGAGGGGGGGGTGCATGAGGAGTCTGTAGCGGAGGCTTGAGGATGGGTCTGGGAGGGGTGGTGTGGGTGAGGAGAGGGCCGTGCTAGTCGCGCAGGGGAAGGAGGATGCAGACTACGCCTTACCTTGGAGGGCTGCCATTTACAGGGGTGTAACGCGATGGTCTTTAATTGTATCCATTCTTAGGAGTGGGTGTGGAGAAGAAATAATTTGTAGATGAGGAGAGAGAGAAACAAAACCTGGTAAGGGTGGAATGATGGCCAGGTACACCCGGTGGGGTTCACAAGTGATAGGAGCAGAATTAGGCCATTCGGCCCATCGCCATTCAATCATGGCTGATCTATATCTCCTTCCTAACCCCATTCTCCTGCCTTCTCCCCATAACCCCTGACACCCACACTAATCAAGAGTCTGTCAATCTCTGTCTTAAAAATATCCACTGACTTGACAAAGGTTTCCACAGATTCACCCTCTGACTAAAGAAATTCCTCCTCATCTCCTTCCTAAAGGAATGTCCTTTAATTGTAGGTGCATGTAACCAAGGGGAGAGAGTGACAAATCCAGGCAACAGTGGGGGCACAGAGTAGGAAAAAGTGATGAAAGGAAGAGAATGGGGTTTGGGGGGGGGGGGGGGGGGTGTCATATTTTGCCTGGGAGAAAAATGTTTTTTCTTATAGTGAAAATCCTTCCCATTTGTTGTGGTTTAGTGTGTAGATTGGGTGGGTGTGGGAGGGAGGGAGTCGAGGCTGGAAGCTGAAAAATGGCGCCTGATATGGGAGGGATTGTTCATGTGATAGGAGCAGAATTATGCCCATCAAATCTTCTCCACCATTCAATCATGGCTGATCTATCTTTCGCTCTCAACCTCATTCTCCTGCCTTCTCCCCATAACCCCTGACACCTGTTCCTGCACCTGTGAAGGATGGGGGAGGGCTGATATTGTGAGGGGGGGGGGAGATTTATTTTTTTTGGGGGGGGGGGTGTTGCAGTGTGCGCTGGTAGGTTGAGTCAGGCCTTAGCTATGGGTTTTTTTAGAAAGGACTCTGGGTTGTTGGGGCGTTGATGGCACAGGAAGCATCCTGGTTGGCAGTGCAGTGTGGGGGTGGGGGCGAGGAAGAGAAATGTTCTCCACATCGCCAGTTTTGCCTTTGCCCTAGTTGTTGGTCATCGTACATTCCAGCTATCTTAAGTGCTTCCTGTTCCTCCACAACGTTTTTGCCGTTAACATTTTGACTGATTCCCTTTGACATAACGTCTCTCACCTGGTGGTTTTATAACGGTGGGGTGCCACACTGCGTTTGTCCATTTAGCCTTTGTGTCTGACGTAGTTATTATATCTTGTGTATTAAAGCAAACATTTCTTAGCTGCTTCCTTTTGTTCTGATCAGCCAAAATATTCTTAACCAGTGCAAAAGGGCTATGGCGCAGTTAAGTAGGACGTGGGATTGTGAGAACTATGTTCCTTGGGGTTGGAATACTTGGCTGGTCAGACCTCAAATGTTTGAAGACACGGTTAATATGTCTGTTAACTGGAGACCCTGTGTCGGAACTCGGGAGAGAGAAAAGCATGTTAAGAGAACCAGAGGACATAGGTTTAAGGCGAGAGGGGAAAGATTTAATAGGAACCTGAGGAGTAACTCTGTTACACAAAAGGTTGGTAGGAATGTAGAGCGAGCTGCCGGAGAGGTAATTGAGGCAGCGACTATCGCAACATTTCAGAAACATTTAGACGGGGTTTATGGATAGGACAGGTTTGGGGGATATAGGCCAAATGCAGGCAGGTGTGACTAGTGTTGATGAGACATGTTGGCTGGGTTGGGCAAGTTGGGCCGAAAGGCCTATTTCCACACGGTATGTCTCTATGGTCGAGGGTTTTTGAGTCGTATGGTTGTCGGCTTATGGGGCAAATGCAGGAGAATGGGGTTGAAATGGGAAGATGGATCAGCCATGATTGAATGGCATAGAATTCTATAACTTATGAACTTATGAGTAGTTTTTTTTTCATTTTCATGTTTTGCATTGATTGATCTGGATGCTTTCAGCAATAAGTAGCTTGCAACTGTACTTCCATCCAAGCAAGTGATACTTCTGATGTGCCTTGTAGATTACTATCACTTGTAGTAGAGGTTTACCGGAATGTTGCCTAGATTAGGGGTTTGGACAAGCTTGGATTGTTTTCTCTAGACCACCAGAGGTGAGGGGAGACCCCGATAGAGGTTTATGAAATTATGAGCGGCATAGATATGGTTGACAGTCAACCTTTTTAACAGGGTGGCAATGCCAAAGTCTGGAGGGCGTAGCTTTAAGGTGGGAAGGGGAAAGTTTAATGGAGATGTGCAGGGCAAGTTTATTTTACGCCGGTTGTGGTGAGTGCCTGGCAACAGTGGTGATGGTGGAGGCAGATCCAATTGTGGCATTTAAAAGGCTTTTGGGTAGGCACATGGAATATGGCTTGTATAAACAGGAAATAGACACAAAAAGCTGGAGTAACTCAGTGGGTCAGACAACATCGCCTTTCCCCTGACTCAGTCTGACATGTCTACTAATCAAGAATCTATCAATCTCCACAGCAATCTGTTGCAATGAATTCTACAGATTCAACAACCCTCTGACTAAAGAAATTCCTCCTCATCTCCTTTCTAAAGGTTTGTTCGTTTATTCTGAGGCTGTACCCTCTGGTCCGAGCCTCTCCCACCTGTGGAAACATCCTCGCCTCATCCATTCCGTCCAGGCCTTTCAATGTGGTCCTCCCTCATCCTTTTAAACTCCAGCAAGTACAGGCTCAGCGCCGTCAAACGTCGTCATATCTTAACCCGATAATTCCTGGGATCGTTCTTGTAAACCTCTCCAGCACATTCTTCCACGGGTATAATGTCACCTCCCCCAATAACAATGATAATGATAGAGTAATGATGTTGAATGTAAAGAAGTGAAGGCTGGCATTGTTAGATATTTGCATGTGTGTGACCTCTGAGATCAAGCCTTGTGCGGGGAGCTGCACATAAAATTATGACGGAATATTCTTATTTCCAGCACTGAGACAGCTGCAGGTGGCCAAGCCTAAAGTTGTGAACAATAACTTTTTTGTCTGCTTTTCATCTCTAGCTGTTGCCAGTTAATCTACCCACCTGCCACTCATAAATCAACCTTTCCCGTATCCACCTGTCACTTAATAAAGGCAAGATGCTGCAGTAACTCAGCAGGTCAGGCAGCATCTGTGGAGAACATGGATAGGTGACGTTTCACAGAGTGCTGGAGTAACTCAGTGGGTCAGGCAGCATCTGTGGAGAATAATGGATTGGTGACATTTCACAGAGTGCTGGAGTAACTCTGGGTCAGGCAGCATCTGTGGAGAACATGGATAGGTGACGATTTGGATCAGGACCCTTCTTTTGACTGATCGCAGTCGGAGGGAGAAAGCTGGAAGAGAGGTAGAGGGTGGGACAATATCTGGCAAGTGGGTCCTCTTCCACTTTTATTCCTTTGTCTGGCGCCACATTTCATGCCTCTCGAACATTTTTTCTTCATCTCTGGCCTTTGTCCACTCATCTGCTAATCAAATCTCCCCCCTCACTTGTATCCGCCTATTACTTGCCATACCTTATTCCCCACCTCTTTTCCAGCTTTCTGCTCCCTACCCTCAGACTGAAAATGTTTCCAACCTGAAACACCACCTATCCATGTTCCTCAGAGATGCTGTCTGGCCCGCTCAGTTACTCCAGCACTTGTTTTTTTTAATTATAAACTGGCATCTGTAGTTTCTTGTCTATCTCTAGCCAGGCTTTGACCTGGCTCCACCTCTTTTTTTCCAGCTTTCCCCTCACTCACTCTGAAGAGACCCGATAGGAAACATCCTCAGTCTGTTCCCTCAGCCTGACCTGCTGAGTTGCTCCGGCACTTTGTTTTGCTCAAGAAGACCATGACATTTTCCTGGTGTGGAATCATCTTGTCTGCTAGCTACAATTTCAATGGGGCTGCACAGTGGAGCAGCAGTATAGTTGCTGCCTCACAGTGCCAGAGACCCGGGTTCGCTCCTGACTACGGGTGCTGTCTGTGCGGAGTTTGTACATTCTCTCCGTGACCACATGCGTTTTCTCTGGGTGCTCCAGTTTCCTCCCACGCTCCAAAGTCGTTCAGGTTTGTAGGTTAATTGGCTTCAGTAAGTTATAAATTGTCCCTAGTGTGTGCATGGGGATCGCTGGTCGGTGCGGACTCAGTGGGCCGAAGGGCCTGTTTCCACGCTGTATCTATAAAAGTTAAAAAAAAAAAAAAAAAGAGTTGCCCATGTAAATGGCTAACCCTATCCCTTTGGCCAAACAATGGGCCGACTTGCTTTCTCTTTTTTGGGGAAAATAGCTGACATGATTTCTATTTTTCCTTAGTCATTTATCAGTGAATTAGCTGTGAATGAGTCGCAGAATGCGGGAGATCATGACATCCGTTGTGCCTGTTTTGCCGGTTTGAAAGAGGGACAAACTGTTGGAGGAACAGAGCGAGCATCTCTGAACACGGGTGGTTGTATCTGGTCGAGTCCCTCAATCAGGACTAAGTGGAGAGGGATTGGTGGGCAAATGTTCCCGATGTTGGGGAAGTCCAGGACAAGGGGGTCACAGTTTAAGGATAAAGGGGAAATCCTTTAGGACCGAGATGAGAACAACATTTTTCACACAGAGAGTAGTAAATCTCTGGAATTCTCTGCCACAGAAGGTAGTTGAGGCCAGTTCATTGGCTATATTTAAGAGGGAGTTAGATGTGGCCCTTGTGGCTAAAGGGATCAGGGGGTATGGAGAGAAGGCAGGTACAGGATACTGAGTTGGATGATCAGCCATGATCATATTGAATGGCGGTGCAGGCTCGAAGGGCCGAATGGCCTACTCCTGCACCCATTTTCTATGTTTCTATGTAAATAGGGGCCCAGGCAGCCGTGGAGGCCAAGTCAATGGGTATTTTTAGGTGGAGATTGACAGATTCTTGATTTTTACGGCTGTCAGGGGTTATGGGCAGAAGGCAGGAGAATGGGGTAGAGAAGGAAAGACAGACCAGCCACGATTGAATAGCGGAGTAGACTTGATGGGCCGAGTGGCCTAATTTTGCTCCTATCACTTATGGCAGTGCGGTGCCGCACTGCGTTTGTACATTTAGCCTTTGTAGATAGCGTTAACCTTTTGTATTTATGCATACATTTCTTAGCTGAGTACTTTTTTCCCTGATCTGACAAACCATGATGGTGATTCTTCCACTTCTCTACTCCAGAGAGCTGTAATGGTTTAGTCATTGAATTCATTCAATGCCTGGATCAATTGTTTGCTTCATCAGTGTAACTGAGGGATTGGGGAAAAATGCAGGGGAAATGGGGATCAGGTCACAAACTTGACAACTGGCGCGGCGTGTAAGGGCCACCTATTGCTCTTGTATTCTCATGAATTGGAATTATAAATACACCAGGCTAATTGATGCCACAATCTATAAAATGTGCTGTGTTGTTGAGGGTAGGCATTCCTTTCTGCAGCTGCAAGTCACCTGATCCAAAGACTAAATGTGTAGGCAGGAACTGCAGATGCTGGTTTACACTGTAGATAGACACAAAATGCTGGAGTAACTCGGCGGGAGAGGCAGCATCTCTGGAGAGAAGGAATGGGTGATGTTTTGGGTCGAGACCCTTCTGTAGATAAGATTTGTTTATTGTCATGTCTACCATGGTACAGTGAAAGGCTTTTGTTGCGTGCTAACCAGTCAGCAGAAAGACATTATGTGATTGCATTCGAGTCATCCACAGTGTACAGATACACGATAAAGGGAGTCATGCTTAGTGCAAGGTAAAGACCAATTAAAGATAGTCCGAATGTCTCCTGTGAAGTTGATAGTAGCTCAGGATCATTCTCTAGTTATTGACACAGGCACAGTTCCATATTAATCCATGTTTCACAAAATAACGTTTTCAGAATGTAGCTGTTAAATAGATTTGATAAAGGCATTGGATATTTCTGGATAGGCACCTGGATATGCCGGAGATGGAGGGATATGGGTTTTGTGCAGTCAGAGGAGATTATTCCAGCTTGGCGTCATGTTTGGCACGGACATTGTGGGCTGCAGAGGCTGTTCCTATGATGTACTGTTCTATGCTATAACAGAGGGGCGGTACAGTGGTAAAGATGCTGCGTACAGCGCCAGAGACTCGGGTTTGATCCTGACTGCGGGTGCTGTCTGTACGGAGTTTGCGCGCTCTCACTGTGACAACGTGGGGTTTCTCCGGGTGCTCCGGTTTCCTCCCACAGTCCAAAGATGTGAAGATTTGTAGGTTAGTTGGCATCTGTAAATTGTCCCCAGAGTGTAGGAATGAACTAGTGTATCGGCCCGAAACTTTGCCTATCTCCTTCGCTCCATAGATGCTGCTGCACCCGCTGAGTTTCTCCAGCATTTTTGTGTATCTTCAGTGTATGGGTAGATTGTTGGTCGGCACGGACTGTTTCCATTCTGTATCTCTAAACTGGGAAAGCAGTGAATGTGGTGCACGTGGATTTTTGGTGATACTGTACTTCAATACATTTCAACATGAGGGCTGTTCCCACGTTGTAACATGACTGCCTGTGAACAGTTTATGGCCCAAGTAGTTTGCAGAACATGCCTGCAGCAGCCAGTAAATCCATCCCTCCAATCTCCCAAACGCTTCCTCGTATGCACCCTCTTTACACAAGTCAGGTGTTTGTCCTAAGGAATAGGAGTAGAATTAGGCCAAGTCTACTCTGCCATTCAATCATGGCTGATCTATCTTTCCCTCTCAACCCCATTCTCCTGCCTTCTCCCCATAAGCTCTGATACCCGTACTAATCAAGAATCTATCTCTGCCTTAAAAATATCCCCTAACTGGGCCTCCACAGTCCACTGTGACGAAGATGTCCACAGATTCGCCACCCTCTGACTAGATAATTTCTCCTCATCTCCTTCCTAAAAGAACGCTTGCTAGGGGAGGCCTTGAAGTGTGCAAAATTAAAGCATATAATTTGTTGGCATGGCTTGAAAATTACTTGACAGACACAAAATAGTTGGAGAAATTGTTTTTTTTTTTGGTTGGGGACAACTAGAGGTGTCAATGGTTGTGTCTCAGCTACTAGGTTAGAGATACAGCACGGAAACAGGCCTTTGGGCCTACCAAGTCTGCACCGACCAGTGATCTCCGCACCCTAACCCTACCCACACTAGGCACAATTTTTACATTTGCACCAAGCCAATAAACCTCCAAACTTGTAAGTTTTTGGAGTGTGGGGGGATACCGAAGATCTCGGAGAAAACCCACGGGGAGAACGTACAAACTCCGTACATACAAGCACCCATAGTCAGGTTCGATCCCGGGTCTCTGGCGCTGTAAGGCAGCAACTCTACCACTGCGCCACTGTGCCGCCCTGTGACAGTTCAGAATTTGCCAACAATACTAAACTGGGCAGTGTTATGGGAGGAGGCCACGAAGCCTGAATTGAACGCATAAACAGAAACCTGGCAGGTTCAGTATGATTTGGATATTATTTACCCGATCAAAGTGCATTACTTCACGTTGCTCTACACGAAACGTTCAATGCATAAAATCATGTGAGGAATATATCGGGTAGATGCACAGAGTCTCTTGCCCAGAGTAGGGGAATCAAGGACATAGGATGAAGGGGAAAAGATTTAATAGGAATCTGATGGGTGACTCTTTCACACTGGGTGTGTGGAACAAGCTGCCAGAGGAAGTAGTTGAGGCTGGGACTATCCCAATGTTTAAGAAAAGATAGGTACACGGATAGGACAGGTTTGGAGGGATATGGATTAGTGTAGCTGGGACATTTGGTCTGTGTAGGTAAGTTGGACCAAAGGGTCTGTTTCCATGCTGTATCGTTCTCTGACTTCTACGGAAACAAGCGCCCTTCTGAAAGTTGTATTTATCCCTGTTGCTGTTATCTGTATTGTTTAGTCTGATGATTATTCCATTAAAACGTCCAAACAAGTGATCTCATAGAGCCAGGATTGTCTTCAATGTACACTTGGGTTGAGGCTCTATAAGGCGCTGGTCAGACCACATTTGGAGTATTGTGAGCAGTATTGGACCCCATATCTGAGGAAGGATGCCTTGGAGAGTTCGTAAGTGATAGGAACAGAATTAGGCCATTCGGCCCATCGCGACTACTTTGCCATGCAGTCATGACCGATTATTTTTCCCTCTCAACTCCATTCTCCTGCCTTCTCCCTATACCCCTGACCCCTGTACCCATCTCTGCCATACAAATATCCATTGACTTGATCTCCACAGCTTTCTGTGGCAATGAATTCCACAGATTTCAGAGAGAGTCCAGAGGAGGTTTATGAGAATGATCCCAGGAATGATTGGATTGACATGTGAGCGTTTTACGGCACTGGGCCTGTACTCGCTGGAGTTTAGAAGAATGGGGGGGGGGGGGGGGGGGGGTTGGATTACAATGTGTTAGAAGAATAAGATATGGAAAGTTGGCCTTTATTTTTATCTCATATTGTTGTGCTTCAAATCACAACTCAACAGAAGGCATTGCCTCTCATTGTTTAATTTTTCATTTAGCTTTATTTTCGATGTTTCCTACATGGTCTCCCAGTTGGCAATCATTTTAACTACCCTTCCCCTCCCCTCCCATACTGACCTTTTTGTCCGAGGCTGCCTTCATTGCCTGAGTGAGCCCATACATAAATTGGAGGAACCATTATTAGTTTATTGTCCCGTGTACCGAGGTGCGGTGAAAAGCTTTTATTGCGTGCTAACCAGTCAGACAATACATGATTACAATCGAGGCATTTACTGTGTACAGATACATGATAGGGGAATAATGTTTAGCGCAAGGAAAAGCCAGCATAATCCGAGGGTCACCAAAGAGGTAGATAGTAGTTCAGCACTGCTCTCTGGTTGTGGTAGGATGATTCACTTCCCTGATAACAGCAGGGAAGAAACTGGGAAGAACAGCACGTCATTTTACTTGGGGTAGCTTATAACCCAGTGGTATTGAATTGTCTAATTTTAAGTAATTCCATCTTGCACTTCCTTGCCTCCTTCCCAAGTCATTTTACTAGTTCCACTTTGTTGCTCTCGAGATCACTCCTTTCCGAGCTAACAATGGACCTATTAGGCACCGCTCTGCATTTGTGGCTGACCCTAATCAGTACTGTTCTTTTCTCGCCTCACCCCTACTTTCAGTCTGAAAAAGAGTCCTGACCCGAGGCATCACCCCTCCTTTTTCTCCAGAGATGCTGCCTGACCCGCTGAGTTACTCCAGCACATTGTCTATCTCAGTTTTCTGACTGATTCGCTATAAAAAATAATGTATTCAAGTGCGTGAACTAATCTTTAGATCTATTACAGGAGGATGAGGAATGGAAGGAGTTTGAACAAAAGGAAGTTGATTACAGTGGTTTAAGGCTCCACGCCTTACAAATCAGGTGAGCAAAAAACATTAACTACTCAGCCTTTGGTTAAAAGGAGACTATGTGTAACCATAACTACAAAGATGTAGACAAAATTCTGCTCCTACAACTTATGAACAAATCGGGGTCGACACGAGATGACCTCAGGATGGGTAGAGCCCATAATGGTCCATTGTTGGCTGGGGCCGGACGGGTAGAGTCCATAATGGTCCATTGTTGGCTGGGGCAGATGTGCATTAGAAACATAGAAAATAGGTGCAGGAGTAGGCCATTCGGCCCTTCGAGCCTGCACCGCCATTCAATATGATCATGGCTGATCATCCAACTCAGTATCCTGTACCTGCCTTCTCTCCATACCCCCGATCCCTTTAGCCACAAGGGCCACATCTAACTCCCTCTTAAATATAGCCAACGAACTGGCCTCAACTACCTTCTGTGGCAGAGAATTCCAGAGATTCACCACTCTCTGTGTGAAAAATGTTTTCCTCATCTCGGTCCTAAAAGATTTCCCCCTTATCCTTAAACTGTGACCCCTTGTTCTGGACTTCCCCAACATCTGAAACAATCTTCCTGCATCTAGCCTGTCCAACCCCGTAAGAATTTTGTACGTTTCTATAAGATCCCCCCTCAATCTTCTAAATTCTAGCGAGTACAAACCGAGTCTATTCCAGTCTTTCTTCATATGAAAGTCCTGACATCCCAGGAATCAGTCTAGTGAACCTTCTCTGTACTCCCTCTATGGCAAGAATGTCCTTCCTCAGATTAGGAGACCAAAACTGTACGCAATACTCCAGGTGTGGTCTCACCAAGACCCTGTACAACTGCAGTAGAACCTCCCTGCTCCTATACTCAAATCATTTTGCTATGAATGCTAACATACCATTCGCCTTCTTCACTGTCTGCTGCACTTGCATGCCTACTTTCAATGACTGGTGTACCATGACACCCAGGTCTCGTTGCATCTCCCCCTTTCCTAATCGGCCACCATTCAGATAATAGTCTACTTTCCTGTTTTTGCCACCAAAGTGGATAACCTCACATTTATCCACATTGTACTGCATCTGCCATGCATTTGCCCACTCACCCAGCCTATCCAAGTCACCTTGCAGCCGCCTAGCATCCTCCTCACAGCTAACACTGCCCCCCAACTTCGTGTCATCCGCAAACTTGGAGATGTTGCATTCAATTCCCTCGTCCAAATCATTAATATATATCGTAAATAGCTGGGGTCCCAGAACTGAGCCTTGCGGTACCCCACTAGTCACTGCCTGCCATTGGGAAAAGGACCCGTTTACTCCTACTCTTTGCTTCCTGTCTGCCAGCCAGTTCTCTATCCACATCAATACTGAACCCCCAATACCGTGTGCTTTAAGTTTGTATACTAATCTCTTATGTGGGACCTTGTCGAAAGCCTTCTTAAAGTCCAGATATAACACATCCACTGGTTCTCCCTTATCCACTCTACTAGTTACATCCTCGAAAAATTCTATAAGATTCGTCAGACATGATTTACCTTTCATAAATCCATGCTGACTTTGTCCAATGATTTCACCACTTTCCAAATGTGCTGCTATCCCATCTTTAATAACTAATTCTAGCAGTTTCCCCACTACCGACGTTAGACTAACTGGTCTGTAATTCCCCGTTTTCTCTCCCTCCCTTTTTAAAAAGTGGGGTTACATTAGCTACCCTCCAATCCTCAGGAACTACTCCAGAATCTAAAGAGTTTTGAAAAATGATCACTAATGCATCCACTATTTCTGGCTACTTCCTTAAGTACTCTGGGATGCAGCCTATCTGGTCCTGGGGATTTATCGGCCTTTAATCCATTCAATTTACCTAACACCACTTCCCGGCTAACCTGGATTTCACTCAGTTCCTCCATCTCATTTGACCCCCGGTCCCCTGCTATTTCCGGCAGATTATTTATGTCTTCCTTAGTGAAGACAGAACCAAAGTAGTTATTCAATTGGTACACAAAAATGCTGGAGAAACTCAGCGGGTGCAGCAGCATCTATGGAGCGAAGGAAATAGGTGACGTTTTGGGCCGAAACCCTTCTTCAGACTTCAATTGGTCTGCCATGTCCTTGTTCCCCATGATCAATTCACCTGTTTCTGACTGCAAGGTACCTACATTTGTTTTAACTAATCTTTTTCTCTTCACATATCTATAAAAGCTTTTGCAGTCAGTTTTTATGTTCCCTGCCAGTTTTCTTTCATAATCTATTTTCCCTTTCCTAATTAAGCCCTTTGTCCTCCTCTGCTGGACTCTGAATTTCTCCCAGTCTTCTGGTAGGCTGCTTTTTCTGGCTAATTTGTACGCTTCATCTTTTGTTTTGATACTATCCCTGATTTCCCTTGTTATCCACGGATGCACTACCTTCCCTGATTTATTTTTTTGCCAAATTGGGATGAACAATTGTTGTAGTTCATCCATGCAGTCCTTAAATGCCTTCCATTGCATATCCACCGTCAACCCATTAAGAATCAATTGCCAGTCTATCTTGGCCAATTCACGTCTCATACCCTCAAAGTTACCTTTCTTTAAATTAAATGTTCTATTACAATCTGGTTGTTTCATGTCACTATTATTGACAACTTTTCAGTTTCATGTTTATTAGTTATTTAATTTAGTTATTTGTTAAATTCTTAATCTGCCGTGGTGCGTTTGAACATCACTGGTCCAGTTTCTGAACTCCTTCAGTCCTTTGCCCTGATCTTGCTGCTACACTAACTCCTGTTTATTCCTGTATAGCAGATGCTGATTTACACCGAAGATAGACATAAAAAGCCATATTAACTCAGCATCTCTGGAGAAGAAGGGTTGCAACCCGAAATGCCACCTGTTCCTTTTCTCCAGAAACGCTGCCTGACGTGCCGAGTTACTCCAGCTTTTTGTGTCTTATCTCTTATTTATTCCCATTCGGTGGTCAAGCCGTCAGTTACTTCCATCTGGGATAAAACCAGCAACCACATACTGTGATTTTAGACTTTACAGATGCAGTGCGGAAACTGGCCGATCCGACCAGTGATCACCCCCTCTGATCTCCATGCTGTATCTCTACAGTCTAAAGACCAAGATGCCCCATTAAACTTGTCTGATATTGTCTTGCGTTTGACCCATATCCCTTATTTGTCTGCGTTTGGCCCATATCCCTTATCTAAGCTGGTTCCATTTGCTTGTTTGGCCCATAGAAACCTTTCCAATCAATATACCTGTCCAATGGTCTTTTAGATGTTGATATAATACCTGCCTCAACTATGTAATCTGGCAGCTTGTTATATACACCCACCACCCTCTGAATGGGGAAACAAAGTTGTCCCTCGGGTTCCTATGAAATCTTACCTCTCAACTTAAACCAACGTCCTCCTGTTCTTGATTCCCCAATCTTGGGTAAAAGACTGTGTATTTACCCTCTCTGTTCCCCTCACGTCTTGTATTATTTAAAGTGCACGTCAATTCATATCTCATGTGAACTGCTTGGATTCTCTGAACCTGAGCTTCATGTTGGCTATTACTAACTGTAGTGATGAAAGGGAGGAAGAAGATGAGAAGAAAGAAGATCAAGATGAGGATGGAGAGAACGTCTCGTACAGAGAAGGAGATCGGACCATTGGACCGTGGAACAAAACACCAGTTCAGGCACCCGTCGCTGTGGGTAAGCAAAGACGTGGAGAAATTACTCTTACTCCTGTGTTTAAGAAAGAACTGCAGATGCTGGAAAAATCGAAGGTAGACAGAAAATGCTGGAGAAACTCAGCGGGTGAGGCAGCATCTATGGAGAGTAGGAATTGGCGACGTTTCGGGTCGAGACCCTTCTACAGACTGATGTCGGAAGGGGGGGGGGGGCGGGAAAAAGAAAGGAAGTAGGTGGGGGCAGTAGGACGTGGGAGAGTGGGGGAGGGGAAGGAGGGAGAAAGCAGCAAGGGCTATCTAAAATTAGAGGTCAATGTTCATACCGCTGGGGTGTAAGCTGCCCAAGCGAAATACCAGGTGCTGTCCCTCCAATTTGCGCTGGGCCTCACTGGCAATGGAGGAGGCCCAGGACAGAGTGGGAATGGGAGGGGGAGTTGAAGTGCTGAGCAACCGGGAGATCAGGTTGGTTAAGACGGACTGAGCGGAGGTGTTCAGCTATGCAATCGCCGAGCCTGCGCTTGTTCTCGCCGATGTAGAGAAGTTGACACCAGGATCAGCGGATGCAGTAGTTGAGGTTGGAGGAGGTGCAAGTGAACCTCTGCCTCACCTGGGAAGACTGATTGGGTCCTTGGATGGAGTCGAGGGGAGAGGTAAAGGGACAAGTGTTGCATTTCCTGCGTTTGCAGGGGAAAGTACCCGGGGAGGGGGTGGTTTGGGTGGGAAGGGACGAGTTGACCAGGACGTTACGGAGGGAACGGTCTCTGCGGAAAGCAGAAAGGGGAGGAGATGGGAAGATGTGGCCAGTAGTGAGGTGGCGAAAATGTCGGAGGATTATATGCTGTACCTCTTACTCCTGTGTTCCCGCATTGCTTGCTTGCCAATTGTTCAGAATCACCAGCCTGTGTACTGTGGCATTATTATGGCATAGGGTGCCATATAATTATAATCTGTACTCTATACCGATTATTGGGAGTAGTTTTAGACCCCGCATCCGAGGAGGGATATGCTGGGTCCGGAGAAAGTTGCGGAACTGATATGCTGGCATGGAGAGAGTCCGGAGGAGGTTTACGATAATGAACGCAGGTTGATTGGGATATCCAGGCCTTTCATGATTCGGCAAGTTTCTATGATCCCCCTCCCCCCTTCTAAACTCCAGCGAGTATAGGCTCGCTGGAGTTTAGAAGGGGGGAGGGGGTTCATAGAAACTTACCGAATAGTGGAGAGGACGTTTCCACTAGTGGGAGAGTCCAGGACCAGAGGGCACAACCTCAGAATAAAAGGACTTAGCTTTAGAGAGAAGATGAGGATGAATTTAATCTTTCCCCTATCACTTGAAACCTATATCCTCTGGACTTTTGATCCCCCCCTCATGGTTATAGATTCTGTGCGTTTGCCCTATCTATTCTCCTCGTGTTTATATACACCTCTACGATTACCTCTCAGCCTCCTGCGCTCCAAGTCCTGGTCTTTTATCTGATTTCCATTGCTTTAATAATTCCTTTTCCCACGGCATGTAGTTTGGAGATCATCTCCATTCTACGGATGTTGGCCCTGGTAAAAGGCAACAGCACAATTAGTTCAAATCCACTTCAGTGCAGCTCCCATGCACCTCTCACCAGTTTAGTTTCGAGATACAGCATGGAAACAGGCCCTTCGTCCCACCGAGTCCACGCCGCCCATCGATCACCGGTTCAAGCTAGTTTTTCTTTCTTTCTTTCTTTCTCCATGCACACTTCCACTCCCTGCTCACTTGAGGCAATTTACAGAGGGCCAGTCTTTGGGAAACCGGAACACCCAGAGGGCCAGTCTTTGGGAAACCGGAACACCCAGAGGAAACCCACACGGTCACAGGGAGAGCATCCGAGGTCTGGATTAAAGCGAGGTGTCCGGCACTGTACTACTGCAGCTCTAACAGCTGTGTCACGGTGCCGCCGACAGTTACATGTAAAGAGCCACAACTGAATTTTCCAGTGCTTACAGTTATTTGTGGGGTATAAGGACATCTTTGTATGTGGGAAGCATTGGGTGTTATCTCCTGGGGGGAAGTATCAATGTGCTCATTCACAGTGCTTTTTATTTTTACTTTTTCCTCTCCTATTTTTGTTAATCTGTTAAACATTGCCTGAGCAGAAAAGTACAAAGAATGAATGAATAAGTTTATTGGCCAAGTATTCACATACAAGGAATTTGCCTTAGTGCTCCGCCTGCAAGTGACAACATGACATACAGTGACAGTTAGGAATGATACATAAAACATTAAACATTAATAATAAAACATTATTGATTAAACATGTGAATTAAAAAAATACCAGAGCAAAAGGAGGCTACAGATTTTTGGTTATTGAGTAGAGCTACTACTTGTGGAAAAAAAGTTGTTTTTATGTCTGGCTGTGGCAGCTTTGACAGTCCGGAGTCGCCTTCCAGAGGGAAGTGATTCAAAGAGTTTGTGGCCAGGGTGTGAGGGGTTAGAGATGATCTTACCCGCTCGCTTCCTGGCTCTTGCAGTGCACAGTTCATCAATAGAGGGAAAGTTGCAGCCAATAACCTTCTCAGCTGATCGGACGATTTGCTGTAGCCTCTGGATGTCATGCTTGGCGGGCGGCTGAGCCAAACCAGACCATGAATAGTTCTCCAGGGCGTACATGCACTCACTGTCTTCTGTATTAAAAAAAGAAAACTCCCTCCTCCCCCTTAAACCTTCCCATCACCTTAGAGATATACCCGCTAGTATTAGATTTTAACATTTCTTGAAGTTATCAGGCTTCTGAACGATCCTTAACATAGAAAATAGGTGCAGGAGTAGGCCATTCGGTCCTTCGAGCCTGCACCGCCATTCAATATGATCATGGTTGATCATCCAACTCAGTATCTTGTACCTGCCTTCTCTCCATACCCCCTGATCCCTTTAGCCACAAAGGCCACATCTAACTCCCTCTTAAATTTAGCCAATGAACTGGCCTCAACTACCTTCTGTTGCAGAGAATTCCACAGATTCACCACTCTCTGTGTGAAAAATGTTTTTCTCATCTCGGTCCTAAAATACTTCCCCCATATCCTTAAACTATGACCTCTTGTTCTGGACTTCCCCAACATCGGGAACAATCTTGCATCAAGCCTGTCCAACCCCTTAAGACAAACCCCTTAATCCCCCTTAACCCCTTAGCCTGTCCAACCCCTAAGATAGAGCATTGTTTGATTCACTCCGACCCCATTGCGTACATTGGACTTTGTCTCTGGAACTGATGCACTACAATAAACACTAAATGCTGGAGTAACTCAGCGGGACAGGCAGCATCTCTGGAGAGACGGAATGGGTGACGTTTTGGGTGAAGACCAGACTGACATCAGGGGGGAGGGAAATAGATAGATAAGGAAGTGTGAAGGTGTCAACGGGCCGTGGTCTACTGCTGCTCCAATGACTTGTGAACTTTCTACAAATAGCTTCCGACAATTGTTTTAAAATAACCATCCAAGATGTACTTTTAATTTAATTGTATATTTAATTACATTTAATTTGTATATGAGGTGAATAAAATCATGAGAGGAATAGATCAGGCAGATGCCCAGAGTAGGGGAATCGATGTGTAACGTTTTCACACAAGGGGCGGTGGGTGTATGGAAAGACTTGCCAGAGGAGGTAGTTGAGGATGGAGCTATCCCAACGTTTAAGAAATAGTTGGACAGGTGCATGGATAGGACGGGTTTGGAGGGATATGGACCAAACAAAGGCAGGTGGGACTCGTGTAGGTAGGACATGTTGGGCTGAAGTGCCTGTTGCCACGCTAGATGACTATGACTGCCACTTATGAATTTATAATCTAATTATTCATCCCATTATTATCTTGTTTAAAAAAAAAGTGGATATTTAATTAAAAAAAGATGACATTCTGTTCAACATGTCTGATTTCAGTGGAAGAGGTCCCGGAAGTGAAACCGTCTGGTGTGTACCGCCCTCCTGGTGCCAGGTTAAACAACGCGAGGAGAACCCAGTCACAGGGACCACCTGAGATCTTCAACGATTTACAGTTTCCATCCCTGCAGGCCTCGGCCAAGCATGTCGAGACTAGAAAGTAAGGCTCTATCTTCTACCTACTGCCAGTGCTTTTACTTGCCTGCGTACCTGAATGCTGCATTTTGTTTAAAGCATTCTTAACTCAACAAAAAAAACCAATGTCCTTAAGTGATTTTGTTTTCCATAAGGATCTTCAATTTTAGTTATTTTACTAGTTTATTTTAGTTAATTGTCATGTGCACTGAGGTAAAGTGTAGGTGTCAGGGGAGAAGGCAGGAGAATTGGGTTAGGAGGGAGAGATAGATCAGCCTTAATTAAATGGGCTTGATGGGCCGAACGGCCTAATTCTGCTCCTATCACATATGACCTAAGTGTTTTAGTTTAGAGATACAGCGAGGAAATAGGACCTTTGGCCCACTGAGTCCGCACTGACCAGCAATCCCCAAACATTAACACTATCCTCCGCACACTGAGGACAATTTACATTTACACCAAACACCAAGTCAATTAACCTACAAACTGGTACATCTTTTAAGCGTGGGAGGAAATAAGATTGTGGAGAAACCCACGCAGGTCACGAGGAGAACGTGCTAACACCGTATAGGCAGCACCCAGTCAGGAGCGAGCCAAGGTCTCTGGCGCTTGTAAGGCAGCCTTCTATCGCTGTGCCTCCGTGCCGTCCCTTTTTGTTTAAAGCATTTTTAACTCTTGACAAAAAAAAATGTTTATGGGTAATTTTTGTTTCATAAAGGATGTTCATTTTCAGTTCTTTTACTAGTCTTGGTTAATTGTCATGTGCACCAAGGTACAGTGAAAAGCTTTTGTTGCGTGCTAACCAGTCAGTGGAAAGGCAATACATGATTACGTGAATGACATTTAGTGCAAGATAATGCCAGTAAAGTCCAATCAAAGATCGTCGAGGGTCTCCATTGAGGTAGATAGTAGTTCAGGACCACTCTGCTAAAAACATGGAGACAGTAATTAATGGCGCAATGGCACTTCATTAGTCACAATTGCAACTACAAAGTGAAATTTTGAAAAATGTAATGCAGAAATTAGACAACCTGCAAGTCACAATTTGGAGGTTGTTCAATTAATTCTATTTTTAGTTAATTTTGAGCTCTTTTTTCTAACCGGTTTATAGCTGTACGTGTATCTTGCGGGTTATACCATCCACTCTTGTCCACTATGAGAGTGTTGTCGTGTTTCTTGGGTTATTTCCATCAATATAAACACATACTATTTGTCTAGTCTTCATTTCAGAGAGGTTCTGGGCAGGCATCTCATGTTCATCTTATCGCAGCAGAATTAGGCCATTCGGCCCATCAAGTCTACTCCGCCAGTCAACCATGACTGATCTACCTCTCCCTCCAAACCTTCTGCCTTCTCCCCATGACCCCTGACATCCGTGCTAATCAATCTCCGCCTTAAAAATGCCCAATGACTTGGCCTCCGCAGCTGTCTGCAGCAATGAATTCCACCGATTCACCTCCCTCTGGCTAAAGCATTTCCTGCTCATCTCCTTTCTAAATGTCCGTCCTTTTATTCTGAGGCTGTGGCCTCTAGTCCTGGACTCTCCCACATGTCCATTCTATCCAGGTCTTTCACTACTTTAAGGTCTTCCATTACACTTGATGCAGCATGGACCAAGCAAAAATCCAGTTAGAAATCAGTCAGGGCCCTCACAACAAACCAAAGATATTTCCTCAATTACAGTATAATAACCGGAAAAAAATTAATATTAAAATTTTGGAAAGGCCCTACAACCCCCACAATTAAAATGTGGATTACGGAAATGTCGGAGACCCTATACTTAGAAAGAATTAGACTTGTCTTAATGGACAAACAAGATCTTTTCCATAAAATTTGGGCTCCATTCATTAACTATCTGAAGGGATAGATTGGCACAGCACGAGGACCCAGCTGAAACTTGAACTCAGGAATAGATGAAAAGCTATACTTTATAACCTACGAACCTATCTCCATTGATGTATTACAGGTAACCCATTCCACCTCCCTTGTTTTTCTGTTGTGTTTTTTTTTGCTTTCTTTTTTATTTGTAACTTTCTACCCTCTCTTTTTCCCTCTTTCTATAAAAAATAAAAACACTAGAAGCAGAAGTAATTGATAATGGAAAATTTTAATAATGTATGACTGATGTATATGAAAAGTTTTTTTACTATAATATGTAACTACATTATATAATATGTCTACTTCTAATAAATAAATATTAAAAAAAAAAAAAAAAAAAAAAAAGAAATCAGTCAGGGCAGCAGTGAATGGAATGCTTGTGGATAATTGATGGAGTATCTCGGTACAGAGACAGGAAACGGGGCCCTTCAGCTCACCGAGTCCGCGCTGACTTGCCATTCCCGTGTGCATTAATGGGCTTACTTAACTTGCCCCTAGTGTGTAGGATGCAAAACTGGGATATTGTAGACCTAGTGTGCAGGTGATTGTTGGTCGGCATGGACTCGGTGGGCCGAAGAGCCTGCTAGCACGCTGCAACTATTAACTAAACTGCATAAGATTCTGCACCATCCAGACCCAAATTACTTGAGATGAGAATGTTGTCCATTTTTAAGAGGTAGAGAATAATACTTCTTATGAAGCCACACAATAAAAGGATGCTCTTTTAAAAAGGTGAGGAGGAATTTCTTTAGTCAGAGGGTGGTGAATCTGAGATTCATTGCCACAGACGGCTGTGGAGGCCAAGTCGGTGGACATTTTTAAGACTGAGATTGACAAATTCTTGATTAGTACGGGTGTCAGGGGTTATGGGGAGATGGGGTTAGGAGGGAGAGATAGATCGGCCATGATTGAATGGCGGAGTAGACTTGATGGGTAGAATGGGCTAATTCTGCCCCTATAATTTATGAACAATGTCTTCAGAATTTAATCTTGTTTCGTAAGAGTAAAAATGTACAGACTTTGTACAGAGCAGTAATTGTGTTCAGTAAGTTATAATTTTCATCGTTTAAACTGAGTGTTAAAACATTTGTTCTGTGCTTTAGTTGCATTTTAATAGCTTTACGAGTTGGCAAAGTTTAAAGGAGATGTGCGGGGCAAGTTTTATATTTGCATAGTGGGTGGGTGCCGGGAACTTGCTGCCAGGGTTGGTGGTGGAGGAGGCAGAGAGCTAAATGCATTTAAAGGATTTTTCGATAAACACCTGACAGAGTCATTGTCACACAGCAAGGAAACAAGCCCTTTGGCCCAACTTGCCCACACTGACCAACATGTCCCATCTACACTAGATGGGATCTTGGGGCGCAAGTTCGTAGATCCCTAAAAGTGGGTACGCTGCGGCAGTGGGGGCACAGTGGCGCAGCGGGTAGAGCTGCAGCCTTACAGCGCCAGATACCCGGGTTCCATCCTGACCTCGGGGTGCTGCCTGTGCAGAGTTTGTGCTTCTGTAAATTGCTGTGTAGGATGGATGCCAGACGGGGATAACTTAGAACTCGTGTACGGGTGATCCACGGTCGGCGTGGCCTTGGTGGGGTGAAGGGCTGTTAGTCAAGCTGTTAGCTCCAAAACAAAAACTAATCAAGTAGATAACGTGGTCAAGAAGGGAGACACAAAATGTTGGAGTCACTCTGGAGAGAAGGAATGGGTGACGCTTCGGGTCGAGACCCTTCTTCAGACTGATAGTCAGGGGAGGGGGAGAGAGATATGGAAGGGTAAGGTGTGAAAACCAGAGATCAAGGGAAATGTAGAATAGGTCATTGTTATCCAGTGTAAGGGAACTGAGATACAATCTAATCAGGGGGACAGTTAGATTTGTCAAGGAACTAAGATGGAGGAGGGGAGGGGAGAGGGGGAAAGCAAGGGCCACTTGAAGTCAGAGAAATCAATATGCATACTGCTGGGGTGTCAGCTGCCCAAACAAAATATAAGGTGCTGTTCCTCCAATTTGCATTTGGCATCCTCCATTGTCAGACTGAAAATGGAAGAGACCAAGGACAGAAAAGTCAGTGTGGGAATGGGAGGGGGAGTTAGTGTTTAGCGACCAGTTTAGCAAAGAAGGCATACGATACGCTTGCCTTCATTGCTTGGGGCATTGACTATAAGAGTCAGCAAGACTTTGTTTGAAGAAGGGTCCTGACCGGAAACTTCGCCCGTCCTTTTTCTCCAGAAATTCTGTCTGACCCGTTGAGTTACTCCCAGCACTTTATGTCTATCTTCGGTACAAACCAGCGTCTGCAGTTCTTATCTACACGCTCTCTAATACTTTGGTCATGCTGCATTTGCAGTATTGTGTGCCGTTCTGGTCGCCCCTTTACAGGAAGTGTATGGGTGTTTTGGAGAGGGTGCAGAGGAGGTTTACCAGGATACTGCTGGAATTGTGGGATAATAGTTACAAGGAGAGTTTGGACAAATGGTGATTGCTTTCTCTGGAGTGTCAGCGGCTGAGGGGGAGACCTGATTGTGCATTAAATTGAGAGGCATCGATAGGTCAGAACGTGGAAAAAATGTCAAATAGGGCATAACTTTAAGGTGAGAGTGGCAAATTTTAAGGAAGATCATGCAGGAGAGGATTTGTTTAACACAGGATGGTGGGTGCCTGGAATATACTGCCAGGAGTGGTGGTGGAGACCGATAGAACAATAGACAATAGGTACAGGAGTAGGCCATTCGGCCCTTCGAGCCAGCATCGCCATTCACTGTGATCATGGCTGATCATCCCCAATCAGTACCCCGTTCCTGCCTTCTTCCTATATCCCCAGACTCTATTTTTAAGAGCCCTATCTAGTTCTCTCTTGAAAGCATCCAGAGAACCGGCCTCCATCGCCCTCTGAGGCAGAGAATTCCACAGAGTGTAGAAAGGAACTGCAGATGCTGGTTTAAACTGAAGATAGACACAAAAAGCTGGAGTAACTCAGCGGGACAGGCAGCATCTCTGGAGAGAAGGAATGGGTGACTTTTCGGGTCAAGGCCCTTCAGACATCTGAAGAAGGGTCACGACCCGAAACGTCACTCATTCCTTCTCTCCAGAGATGCTACTTGTCCCGATAGATCAGTAGCATTTCATAGGCTTGGATAGCACATGGATGTGGTGGAATATGGATCACGTGCTTGCAGACAAGATTAGTTTGTCTAAGAATTATGTTTGCATAGACATTATGGGCCGAGGGACCTCTTTCTGCGCTGTACTTTTCTGTGTTCTATGTTGGTGTCTCCCTACATCATGGATAACATTTCTTCCAAGTGGCAAATTCTTGGGGTGGGTAACCTGTATCCTGATGGCTTGCAATGCTCCGCCTCTGAACTGCATTCTCCGATGTAAACACCGACTCTGTTTTGTTTGGTTTTCTGTGTGTCAGTGGCATTTCAATCTGTAAATGGACTCGTGCCAAGTCTCACTTGACCTTCGCCGCTCTTATCTTTTCAGCTCTCTCCAGTTTTAGTCAAGTCATACAGCAGAGAAACTGCCCACCCTGCCCAAGATGCCCCACTTACACTCTCTCCACCCTCCCCCGCGTTTGGCCCATATCCCTCTAAACCTTTCCTATCCATGTACATAGACAATAGGCGCAGGAGTTGGCCATTCGGCCCTTCGAGCCAGAACCGCCATTCAATGTGAGCATGGCTGATCATCCCCAATCAGTACCCCGTTCCTGCCTTCTCCCCATATCCCCTGACTGCTATTTATGAGCCCTATCTAGCTCTCTCTTGAAAGCATCCAGAGAACCTGCCTCCGCCACCCTCTGAGACAGACTTGTCCAACTGCTCTTAAATTCCTGACTTAGTTCCTTCCCCCCCCCCCCGTAGCATGAGTATTCACCACCCTCTGTTGGGAATACGTTGCCCCTCAGGTTCTCATTCAATCTTTCCTCGCACCTTATTCCATTTATCCTGTCTCTGTACACTGTGCTCACCTTGATTGTAATCATGTGTTTAAGAAGGAACTGCAGATGCTGGAAATCGAAGGTAGACAAAAATGCTGGAGAAACTCAGCGGGTGAGGCAGCATCTATGGAGCGATGGAAATGGCGGCGTTTCGGGTCGAGACCCTTCCGGGTCTCGACCCGAAACGTTGCCTATTTCCTTCGCTCCATAGATGCTGCCTCACCCGCTGAGTTTCTCCAGCATTTTTGTCTACCTTTGATTGTATTCATGTTTAGTCTTTTCGATAATTGGATAGCACACAACAACAACAAAAAATCTCTGTATCTCGGTACACGTGACAATAAACTAAATTAAAACCTTATGTCCTCAGGTTCTTGATTCCACTGCTCTGGGTAAAAGAGTCCGTTCATTCACCCAATCTATTCCCCTCGTGATCTTTTATACACTTCTGCAAGAACACCCCCATCCTCCTGCGCTGCATGGAATATTCCTAATCTGCCCAAACTCTGCCTACAGCTCAGGCCCTCAAGTCCTGACAACATCCTTCATATAGCAAGGCGACCAAAACCAAACCCAATACTCCATAAGTGCGGCCTTACCCAACATCTTGTACAATTGTAACATGACATTTCCTGATTGGTACGGGTGTCAGATGTTATTGGGAGAAGGCAGGAAAATGGGGTTGGGAGGGAGAGATAGATAGATCAGCCAAGATTGAAGGGCGGAGTTGCCTTGATGGGCCGAATGGCCTGATTCTACTCCTGTTTCTTATGACCTTATGATCCCAACTTCCGTACTCAATGCCCTGACTGACTGACGATGGCCAAGATTCCGGACGGCAGCCTCCCTGACCACCCTATCTACTTACAACGTCTCCTGCGAGAAACTCTGTACATGCACTCAATCCCTCTGCTCTACAACACTCCCCTAGATCCGTGTATAGGAAAGAACTGCAGATGCTGGTTTAAAGAGAAGGTAGACCTAAAGTGCTGGAGTAATTCAGCGGGACAGGCAGCGTCTCTGGAGAGAAGGAATGGGTGACGTTTTGGGTCGAGACTCTTTTTCAGGCTGATTTTTGCCCTCGACCCTGGCCTGGTTTGACTTTCCAAAATGACGCACCTCGCACCTATCTATTAAACTCCATTAACCATTCCTCAGCCCACTTGCCCACTGATTGATATCCTGCTGTAATTTCTGACGACCATCTACTGAAAGTAAGCATGCAGGTACGGCAGGCAGTGAAGAAAGCCAATGGCATGTTGGCCTTCATAACGAGAGGGGTTGAGTATAGGAGCAAAGAGGTCCTTCCGCAGTTGTACCGGGCCCTAGTGAGACCACACCTGGAGTATTGTGTGCAGTTTTGGTCCCCTAATTTGAGGAAGGACATTCTTGCTATTGAGGGAGTGCAGCGTAGGTTTACAAGGTTAATTGTGGGAATGTCAGGATGTCGAGACTGTCATATGATGACAGAATGGAGCGACTGGACTTTAGAAGGATGAGAGGGTATCTTATAGAAACATGTAAAATAATTAAGGGATTGGACGCGCTGGATGCAGGAAACATGTTCCCAGTGTTGGGGAAGTCCAGAACCAGGGGCCACATTTTATGAAAAAGAGGTAGGCCATTTAGAATGGAGATGAGGAAATCCTTTTTCACACAGTTATGAATTTGGAAAATGAACCAATATCACACACGTGACCAGCCACATTTGGCCTCTGATCCTAAACAAATATTGTCAGCGTAACATAAACATTTCACTTGATAAACCTAAAAATGTATAATTCATATATGCAGCACAGCACAATATACCTGTAGTGCTGTCAGAATTAGAAGATGTGTACCACAAATTTTCATCTTTTAGGTCGCACACGTGACTAAGAATGGCCCATTTGTGGAATTCTCTGCCTCAGAAGGCAGTGGAGGCCGATACACTGGATGCTTTCAAAAGAGAGTTAGATGGAGCTCTTAGGGCTCAAGGGATATGGGGAGAAGGCAGGAACGGGGTACTGATTGTGGATGATCAGCCATGATCACATTGAATGGCGGTGCTGGCTCGAAGGGCCAAATGGCCTACTCCTGCACCTATTATCTATGTAGTTATGTCTACGTATGTATCAGTGAAAAGCTTTTAACAAGTCAGCAGGAAGACAATACATGGTTACAATTGAACCTTTTTCAGTGTATAGATACATGATAAGGGAATAACGTTTAGTGCAGAGATGCTGCCTGTCCCGCTGAGTTACTCCAGCACTCTGTGAAACGTCACCTATCCATGTTCTCCACAGATGCTGCCTGTCCCGCTGAGTTACTCCAGCACTCTGTGTCAATCTCCAGATCCACCAATGTGGTCAACTCAACTTCCCTGCCCTAGGTTCCAGTGGAATCGGAGGTCATTTTAAAAAAAAGACAGCAGGTCGGGCAGCATCTGTGGAGAACATGGATAGGTGACGTTTCACAGAGTGCTGGAGTAACTCCGCGGGTCAGGCAGCATCTGTGGAGAACATGGATAGGTGACGTTTCACAGAGTGCTGGAGTAACTCCGCCGGTCAGGCAGCATCTGTGGAGAACATGGATAGGTGACGTTTCAGGTCGGGGCCCTTCATTAGTTTGTGGGCGGGGTGAGGGGGGGAATCTGGAAGAGAGGAGGGGCAGGACATGGCCGAGCAGGTAATGGCGGAACTCTGTCCGGGAGTGGGGTGGTTTGATAGCTGATGGTTGGACAAAAAGCACGGTGGCGCAGCGGTAGAGTTGCTGCCTCACAGCGCCAGAGACCCGGGTCCCATCCTGACTACGGGTGCTGTCTGTATGGAGTTTGCATGTTCTCCCTGTGACCTGCGTGGGATTTCTCCGGGTGCTCCGGTTTCCTCCCACTCTCCAAAGACGTGCGGGTTTGTAGGTTAATTGGCTTTGGTGTAAATTGTAAATTGTCCCTCGTGTGTAGGATAGCGTTAGTGTGGACTCGGTTAATGGTTGGTGCAGACTCGGTGGGCCGAAGGGCCTGTTTCTGCGCTGTATTTCTAAATTTTAATGTCCATCTGTCAGAATGAGTATTAAAATAAGAATTGAGTTTGAAAGAATATGACCATTCCTTTTCGCATTACAGTCGAGCAGGTCTGATATTCAACTCACTCAAATTTGTGACTCGGCACTGAAACATTAATTTTGATATTTGTCGAGCTTTCATGTTCATAGTTTAGCCAGTTTAGTAATAGACTGTAATAACTGAGTCTGTGTCGACCAGCGATCGATCCTCGCACTGTAACAATATCCTGTACGCACTATGGATAATTTTACATTTATACCAAGCCAACTAACCTGCAAACCTCTACATCTTTGGAGTATGGAGGGAAACCAAAGATCTTGGAGAAAACCCACGCAGGTCACGAGAAGAACGTACAAACTCCGTGCAGGCAGCACCTGTAGTCAGGTTCAAAACCGGGTCTCTGGCGCTGTGAGGCAGCAACTCTACCGCTGCTTCCACCGTGCCGCCCATACAATTTACATTATACAGAAGTTCTATTGAACTGCAAATGCTTCTTTTCTGCCTTAGTATTAAGGGACGGGTCTTGCCTTTTTGTCCAATGCCAAAGTGGAGCACAGTTGTGTCTGCAGGTTGAACGAGAAGTGTTAAGTGCCATGGGTCTCTTGTCATTCCTTGAATTCATTCCTCAGCCCCCATTTGTTTTGTATTATTACCTCTGTAAGACTTGCTGTCACTGCTATTGCCTTCAGAAGGACCTGATTACATTTCTAGAATGGGTATTATTTTCTGGGTTTGGGAGAACTCTGCAGTCTGCATTACACCCATATACATACACTTTATAATCTGGTCGATCTTCCTCATTGAATCGCCTGTTCATTTAAGATCATGAGACATGGAGTCATATGGCATGGAAACAGGTCCTTCGGCCCAACTTGTCCATGCAGACCAACATGCCCCATCTATAATAGTCCATCTATAATGCGTTTGACCCATATCCCTCTAAACCCATCCGATCCATGTACCTGTCTAAATGTTTCTTGATCATTGCAAAAGTACCTGCCTCAACTACCTCCTCCAGCAGGGGATAAGAGCTCAGGAGCGGATTTAGCCCATCCAGCCCACTCCACCATAGTCCTGGCCGATCCATCTTTCCCTCTCAACCTCATTCTCCTGCCTTTGACACCCCTATTCATCAAGAACCTATCAACCTCTGCTTTAAAAATACCCAAATGACTTGGCCTCCTGTGGCAATGAATGCCACAGATTGAGACCATGAGACCACATACCATATGGGCAGAATTAGGCCATTCAACATGTTCAGTCTACTCCACCATTTGATCACGGCTGATCTATCTTTTCCTCTCAACCCAGTTCTCCTGCCTTCTCCCCATAGCCATTGACACCCTCTGGCTCTAGAGTTTGTACTTGGCAATTGAAACATTCATGGAATAGCGAGGCCACGAGTGTGGCGGGTTAATCTAATCTCAGTTTGGACACGTTTTCTTTACTTTTTGTGTTTTGACCATTTGTCTAGCTGATCACAACTTATTTTTCCCCCAGAGATAAAGAAATGGAAAAGACCTTTGAGATGGTGAAATACAAAAACAGAGCCAGGGAGGATGGTGCTAAAAGTCAGTCCGTTCAGCTAGAACTTGGCAACCAGTTTGCTGTTCTTGAAGAGCAGTAAAAGTTGGTGCTTATTTTACAGGCTGCCTGCTCTGTTCCATCCCAGGTAACTAATGCAACGTGGAACCCACCTGTCTTCACCACACAATGCCAGAGAGAGAGAGAGAGAGAGAGAGAGAGAACAAAAACGAGTTTAATTGAGGTGGCGTAGGCTTCTGTGGACAAACGAGGCATCTACACGGCATCATGCGAATTGAAAGCTTGAAGCACATCCCTGCTGTCATCTGCTTACGGACACTGAATTGATGCAAGGCCATGAATGAACTGCCAGTCTTGGGGCGACTTTTGTTTTGGCTAATGATCGGGGGGGGGGGAAAGCAGCCGCTAAAATGGTTCCTTTTGTTTATATTCCTGCTTTCGAGTTGAATGTTGAGCTTCAAGGGTGACGACCTCAGAGGTGTAGCTCACCTGCCGTCGCTTTATAAACGGGGCGTCACAACAGCAGAGTGTTCGTTCATCTGCTCAATCCCTGGCAGCAGAAATAGAAATAGTATGTCGGTCTACAAAGCCAACTCCAGACTACATTAACGTCAAGTGACCTTACCGTCAAACAAGTTTTATTTTTAAAAAACTATCTTGTGTGGAGCCTATTTAAAACACAAAAAAAAATCTAGTTTTCAATTTGTGACTTGACTAGCTCCATGCAATGGCTCTGACTGCACCGCCTCCTGGTCTAAAAATCATTCTTGATATGTTTGTCGTCATCTGTACGCTGTGGCAAGTTGTGCTGAAGTATATAAACACAATGTTCTTTCCCAGTGTCCCTGATGCTCTAAAGAACCGTAATCTAACATGGATCTTGGATAAGTGTTCATTTTAGATTTGCGCTTGCTTTGCAAGTGGCGGCACCACTTCACGACCCCCACCCCCACCCCCACCCCCTTCAATACAGCCTCTAGCGTTAGTAACATGGATAGAAAACCAAAGTGGTGACAGAGTTTTTTTAAATCTGGAACTTGACTGGGGAGCGGAAAACAGGGAGGTTCAAACAAGTGTTCCATTAAGAATTATTCGCCTAATCTCATCCGAACAATCAAACTCTAGCCTTTGCTACGTGTCACAAATGACAGCACTTGCCACAATCTCCGCAGGTTGAATAATGAGTCCGACTTCGTTGTGTATTTATGTAATTATTACGGAGCCTTAACGTGGGAGGGGTTAAGGGGAAGATAAAGTTTAACGGTGGCAACTGTAGAACTATTTATAACGGCTGGTACAGTATTTTCTTGAAGCTGGAAGACCACTTGTAAAATTGGGCAGCGTGAAACAAGTGCGTCTTCGGCTCCAACCAGTTGTATTTTCAAATCCCCTTCCTTCTAACTTGCAATGAAACTAATTCCCTGTTCAAGAACTAACAGCAACAGTTGGGGGGGCATCATTGGGTTGCATTAAGGTGCAGATTTAGATCCTATTTTGTGCTATATAAATGGAACAGCAGCTATTGTCTGAACATATTTGAATCCTGGGAATGTATTATGACTGTACTGGTGGAAAAGAAATTGAAATAAATCAATAAATCTGCAACGTGTGAATATTTTTCATTCGAACAACTAAACGTCGGTGGCAAACTAAACTACTTTCAAATTGCAGCAGTAGAGTTGCTGCCTCACAGCGTCAGAGACCCGGGTTCCATCCTGACTACGGGTGCTGTCTGTACAGAGTTTGTACGTTCTCCCTGTGACCATCTCCGGGTGCTCCGGTTTCCTCCCACACTACAAAGAGGTGCAGGTTTGTAGGTTACTTAGTTTCCGTCAATTGTCTCTAGTGCGTAGGATAGTGTTAAGTGCCTGTCCCACTGTACGAGGTAATTCAAGAGTTCTCCCGAGTATCCCCTGATTCGAACTCTGAGAATTACGGGTAATTGCTGCTCGTAGGTACTTGGGACTCTCATGGACATTTTTCAACATGTTGTAAAAACTTCACGAGCGTTCTCCCCGTGACTCCGGGTTTGCTCCGGTTTCAAAGGTCTTTTATTGTCCACACTCCAAATAACTGCAGGTCAGTAGGCTGATTGGCTCCTGGAAATTGTCCCCAGTGTGTGTGTGTGTGTGTAGGGTAGTGTTAGTGTACGAGGTGACCGATGATCGGCGCGGGCCGAAGGGCCTGTTCCCGTGCTGTAAATCTTGACATCGAGAAGATGTCAACCCAACCTTTTCTCATACTCAAATGTTTTTCCTGCAACAAAATAGCCCCTAGAAATAAACTGCCACGTTCCCACCTCATCCCCAGAAGGTTCAAGGTTTAGTACCAGCTATGTGTACCAACTTCACAAGCTATGTGTGACCAGCACTCAACACCTCATTTCTTTGAATGAATAACTAATAAAAATGTTATTAGCCAAGTATGTGTACGTACAAGAAATTTGCCTTGGTGCTTTGCAAGCAAACGGATAAAAACACAATATCCAGCAAACAGTTAAAAATAAAACATTATAATTTAGTTCAAGTTCAAGTGAGTTTATTGTCATGTGTCCCTGTATAGGACAATGAAATTCTTGCTTTGCTTCAGCACAACAGAACATAGTAGGCATTTACTACAAAACAGATCAGTGTGTCCATATACCATAATATAAATATATACACACATGAATAAATAAAATGATAAAGTGCAAATAACAGATGATGGGTTGTTAATAATCAGAGTTTTGTCCGAGCCAGGTTTAATAGCCTGATGGCTGTGGGGAAACAGCTATTCCTGAACCTGGTCGTTGCAGTCTTCAGGCTCCTGTACCTTCTACCTGAAGGTAGCAGGGAGATGAGTGTGTGGCCAGGATGGTGTGGGTCTTTGATGATACTGCCAGCCTTTTTGAGGCAGCGACTGCAATAAATCCCCTCAATGGAAGGAAGGTCAGAGCCGATGATGGACTGGGCAGTGTTTACTACTTTTTGTAGTCTTTTCCTCTCCAGGGCGCTCAAGTTGCCGAACCAAGCCACGATGCAACCAGTCAGCATGCTCTCTACTGTGCACCTGTAGAAGTTCGAGAGAGTCCTCCTTCACCATTTAAACATGTTGAGATAACGGACCAGACTGAAAAAAGGCTACAGACTTTTGGGCTGTTGAGCAGAGCTACTGTTTAAGAAGGAACTGCAGATGCTGGAAAAATCAAAGGTGGACAGAAATGCTGGAGAAACTCAGTGGGTGAGGCAGCATCTAAGGAGAGAAGGAATAGTTGACGTTTCGGGTCGAGACCCTTCTTCAGACTGATGTTGGGGAGGGGGGCGGCAAAAAGAAAGGAAGAGGCGGAGACAGTAGGCTGTGAGAGCTGCGAAGGAAGGGAGTATTGTGTGCAGTTTTGGTCCCCTAATTTGAGGAAGGACATTCTTGCTATTGAGGGAGTGCAGCATAGGTTTACAAGGTTAATTCCTGGGATGGCGGGACTGTCATATGCTGAGAGAAAGGAGCAGCTTGGCTTGTAAACTCTGGAGTTTAGAAGGATGAGAGGGGATCTCATTGAAACATATAACATTGTTAAGGGTTTGGACACGGTAGAGGCAGGAAACATGTTCCCGATGTTGGGGGAGTCCAGAACCAGGGGCCACAGTTTAAGAATAAGGAATAAGCCATTTAGAACGGAGACGAGGAAACACTTTTTCTTACAGAGTGGTGAGTGTGGAATTCTCTGCCTCAGAGGGTGGTGGAGGCAGGTTCTCTGGATGCTTTCAAGAGAGAGCTAGATAGGGCTCTTAAAAATAGCGGTGTCAGGGGATATGGGGAGAAGGCAGGAACGGGGTATTGATTGGGGATGATCAGCCATGATCACATTGAATGGTGCTGCTGGCTCGAGGGCCGAATGGCCTACTCCTGCACCTATTGTCTCTTGAAGGAGAAAGCAAGGACTTCCTGAAATTGGAGAAGTCAATGTTCATACCGCTGGGGTGAAAACTACCCAAGCAGAATATGAGGTGCTGCTCCTCCAATTTGCGGTGGGACTCACTCTGGCAATGGAGGAGGCCCGGGACAGAAAGGTAGGATTTGGAATGGGAGGGGGAGCTGGTCCTTGATGATGCTGCTGGCCTTGCCGAGGCAGCGTGAGGTGTAGATGGACTCGATGGAAGGGAGGTTGGTTTGTGATGATCTGGGCTGCGTCCACAATTCTTCAAATGCCATGGAGACACAAGAAACTGCAGATGCTGGAATCTTGAGCAAACCTCAAGTGCTGGAGGAACTCGGGGTCAGGCAGCATCTGGGGAGGGACTGGACAGAGGTTTAAGGTGAGAGGAATAAGATTTAAAGGAGATGTGTGGGGCAACATCTTTTTACACAGGGTGATGATGGCGTCTGAGATGCGCTGCCAGGGGTGGTGATGGAGGCAGGCACAATGAGCGCACAGTGGCTCAGAGCCATCCGGATTCCATCCTGATTACGGGTGCTGTCTGTACGGAGTTTGCACGTTCTCCCCGTGACCTGCGTGGTTTTTCCCCAAGATCTTCAGTTTCGCCCCACATTCCAAGGACGTACAGGTTTGGTATTAATGTAAAAAAAAAGTTGCTGGTGGGTGTGGGGCAGTGTTAGTGTGCGGAGGTTGGGGGAGTCCAGTATACGGCGCCACAGTTTAAGAATAAGGGGGGAATCTGTGGAATTCTCTGCCACAGTGGGCGGTGGAGGCCGGTTCTCTGGATACTTTCAAGAGCGAGGTAGATAGGTCTCTTAAAGATAGCGGAGTCAGGGGATATGGGGAGAAGGCAGGAACGGGGTACTGATTGGGGATGATCAGCCATGATCACATTGAATGGCGGTGCTGGCTCGAAGGGCTGAATGGCCTACTCCTGCATCTATTGTTCATGCATCTATGAAATAAATCATTTAAAGATGCCGGGTGAGAGAGAGGTGAGGGATCCAAATGAGAGGGAAAGACCGATCAGACACAATTGAATGGTGGAGTAGACTAGATGGGCCGAATAGCCTGATCCTGCTCTGTGTCGGGTGGCAAGGTGGCGCAGCAGTTGAGTTGCTGCCTCACAGTTGCTGCCAGAGACCAGATCAATCCTGACTACGGATGCTGCCTGTAGAAAGTTTGTGCGTTCTCCCCGCCAACTCCTGTGTGGGATTGATTTCTCCCGGGGCTGCAGCTTATGAACTAAACGTCTGAAGCTGACGGACTAGATTTTGTGCCGCTCCTTGGTTTCACCATTGATGTACGGAGGGATCTTGGGGCGCAGGTTGTCTAGCCCACTCCTGCACCTATTGTCTATGGAATTCTCTCCCACAGAAGGCAGTGGAGGCCGAGTCACTGGATGTTTTCAAGAGAGTTAGATTTAGCTCTTCGGGCTAAAGCGATATGGGGGAAAAAGCAGGAACACGACGATCAGATTGAATGGCGGTGCTGGCTCGAAGGGCCGAATGGCCTACTCCAGCACCTATTTTCTGTTTCTATCACTGGTCGGTGCAATGGGCAGAAGGGCCTGTTTCCGTGCTGTACTGCTAAACTAAACGAATAGTGGTGTTGAAGAAACTAAATGGATATGTGAGGGATGGAGGGATATGGGTCACGAGCAGGCAGAGGGGATTAGTTCGGCTTGGTGTCAAGTTCGTCACCGACATTGTGTGCCTAAGGGCCTGTTCCTGTCCTGTTCTATATTCGACTTGCGCCTATGGGTCACTGGTAAGAGAGGAGTTCTATTATCACTCAGATATTTAAAAGCATAAGAATCTATTTAAAACTGAACAGAGCAGAATAGTACCAGAGGTTTTTACCCAGGCAGTTCTTTTGACCTTAAGAGATGCACAATATCTAAGACTGCCTTGTTGGATATGTTAAGAGATCAATTTTTGGAATTTCATTTTATAATTGTCATCCTTACTAATTGGTTTCAAAGTTTCGTTTCTGACCAGATATGTCTGCCGGTGTTGGTTATGTATCAATAGACAATAGACAATTGGTGCAGGAGGAGGCCATTCGGCCCTTCGAGCCAGCACCACCATTCAATGTGATCATGGCTGATCATCCCCAATCAGTACCCCGTTCCTGCCTTCTCCCCATATCCCCTGACTCCGCTATTTTTAAGAGCCCTATCTAACTCTCTCTTGAAAGCATCCAGAGAACCTGCCTCCTCCGCCCTCTGAGGCAGAGAATTCCACAGACCCACCACTCTCTGTGAGAAGAAGTGTTTCCTCGTCTCCGTTCTAAATGGCTTACTCCTTACTCTTAAACTGTGGCCCCTGGTTCTGGACTCCCCCAACATCGGGAACATGTTTCCTGCCTCTAGCGTGTCCAAACCCTTAACAATCATATATGTTTCAATGAGATGCCCTCTCATCCTTCTAAACTCCAGAGTGTACAAGCCCAGCTGCTCAATTCTCTCAGCAAATGACAGTCCCGCCATCCCGGGAATTAACCTTGTAAACCTACGCTGCACTCCCTCAATAGCAAGAATGTCCTTCCTCAAATTAGGGGACCAAAACTGCACACAATACTCCAGGTGTGGTCTCACTAGGGCCCTTTACAACTACAGAAGGACCTCTTTGCTCCTATATTTTCAGTAGATTTCAGTTGCTTAGATTTCAGAAAGCTTTTGATAAGATGCCACATGTGAGGCTGCTAAGGAAGAAGAGCCCACGGTATCAAAGGGCAGATGCCAGCGTGGATAGCAGGTTGGCTGGATGGCAGCGGGCAATAAAAGGGGCTTTGTCTGTTTGGCTGCCAGTGACTAGTGGAGTTCCGCAGGGCTCGGTGCTGGGGCCGCTACTCTTCACGTTGTATATTAACGATTTGGACGAGGGGATTGAAGGCTTTGTGGACAAGTTTGTGGATGATACAAAAACAGGTGGAGGGGCAGGTAGTGTAGAGGAAGCAGGGACTCTGCAGAAGGACTTGGACAGGTTGGGAGAGTGGGCAGAGAAGTGGCAGATGGAATATAGTGTAGCAAAGTGTGGAGTCATGCACTGTGGCAGTAGGAATAAAGGCGTAGACTATTTTCTAAATGGGGAGAGAATCCAGAAATCGGAGGTACAAAGGGACTTGGGAGTGCTGGTGCAGGGATGTAATGCTGAGGCTCTATAAGGTGCTGGTAAGGCCGTATTTGGAATATTGTGAGCAGTTTTGGGCCCCATATATGAGGAAGGATGAGCAGGCTCTAGAGAGGGTCCAGAGATTTACAAGAATGATGTGTAGGAAGGAGCTGGTTTGCAGACACAAAAAGCCGGAGTAACTCAGCGGGACAGGCAACATCTCTGGAGAGAAGGAATGTGTGACGTTTCGGTTCGAGACCCTTCTTCAAACCAGTGAAAACAAGAAGCTAGTACGATTTGGGTTGGGGAGCGAGATACAAGAATGATCCCAGGAATGAGTGGGTTAACCTATGTTGAGCGTTTGTCGGCATTGGGCCTGTACTCGCTGGAGTTTAGAAGAATGTAGGGGGACCTCATTGAAACATACCGAATAGTGAAAGGCCTGGATAGAGTGGATGTGGAGAGGATGTTTCCACTAGTGGGAGAGTCTAGGCCCAGAGGTCACAGCCTCAGAATTAAAGGACGTTTTTTTAGGAATGCGATGAGGAGACATTCATTCAGTCAGAGGGCGGTGAATCTGTGGGATTCTTTGCCACAGGCGGCTGTGGAGGCCGTCAGTTGATATGTTTAAGGCAGGGATAGATTTTTGATCAGTACGGGTGTCAGTGGGTATGGGGAGAAGGCAGAAGAATGGGGTTAGCAGGGAGAGATAGATCAGCCATCATTTAATGGTGGAGTGGACTTGATGGGCCGAATGGCCTAATTCTGCTCCTATCACTTATGACCTTGTCAGCACACAAGAGTGGCCAGCTTCTGGTACTGACAGTCACATAAAGTTCATTAAACTTCTGTAATGTCCATGTGTTCTTGCGTTTGTTCGCAGGTCCGGTTGGCCAACAGTGGATGATGAGGATGGATCCCGTGAGCATTATGCTGCCCCAGAGGTGGAATACCAGTGAGGCTTTAACAGCACGGCAATCATCTGTGTAAGATCACATCACCGATTACCTTCATCTGTTGAGTTGGAACTTTCACCTGCAATGCAAACCATTAAAGTTCTCAACTAATTGCTTCAATCCATCAGCCTTTCTGTGGTTATTTTTCTGAAACTAATTTATTTATTTTAATTTAGAGATGCAGCGCGGAAACAGGCCCTTCGGCCCACCGAGTCCGTGCCGACCAGCGATCCCCGCACATTAACACTATCCTACACACACACTAGGGACAATTTACACTTAGACCAAGCCAATTGACTTACAAGCCTGTACGTCATTGGAGTGTGGGAGGAAACTGGGGGTCTCGGAGAAAACCCACGCAGGTCACAGGGAGAACGTGCAAACTCCGTACAGACAGCACCCGTAGTCAGGGTGGAACCCGGGTCTCTGCTGCACCACCGTGTCAACCAGATCAATCTTAGAAACATAGAAAATCGGTGCGGGAGGAGGCCATTTGGCCCTTCGAACCAGCACCGCCATTCATTGTGATCATGGCTGATTGTCCCCTATCAATAACCCGTGCCTGCCTCCTCCCCGTATCCCTTGACTCCACTAGCCCCATAGCAAATAAATATTGTGTGATTTATACCTCACGCTGCCTCGGCAAGGCCAGCAGCAGAATCAAGGACGAGTCGCACCCTGGTCACTCCCTCTCCTACCCACTCCCATCAGGCAAAGGACACAGAAATGTGAAAACGCACACCTCCAGATTCAGGGACAGTTTCTACCCCGGCTGTTATCAGGCAACTGAACCATCCTATCACAACCAGAGAGTGGTTTTGAACTACCGTCTACCTGATTGGTGACCCTCGGACTCTCCTTGATCGGACTTGACCCTGCACTTCATGTTATTCCCTTATCATGTATCTACACACTGTAACGACTCAATTGAAATCATGTGTTGTATTTCCGCTGACTGGTTAGCACGCAACAAAAGTTTTTCACTGTACTCCGGTACACGTGACAATAAACTCAACTAAAATGGAGTGGGCATGGGAGTTTAACATGGACCGAAACAGACCCTAGTTATCTGCCTGCACAGAATCCATATCCCTCCATTCCCTGCATAGCCATGTTTCTGTCCAAAAGTCTGTTTAACCGCATTATTGTATGTGCCTCCACCACCACCCCTGACAGCGCGTTCCAGGCACCCGCCACCCTGTGCATGGAAAACGTTTGTCCTGCACAAGGTTAATACAGCATCTAAACAGGCCCTTTCGACCCATCGAGCTCATGCCGATCATCGATCTCCCGTTCACACCAGTTCTATCACAGCTCCATCCAAGACCTGCAGAAATTGCAGAGTTGCGGACGGATGCAGCCCAGACCATCACACAAACCGACCTCCCTTTCATCGACTCCATTTATACCTCATGTTGCCAGCAGCATAATAAAGGGCCAGTCCCACCTTCTCCCCCCCTCTCCCATCGGGCAAGAGGTACAGAGGTGAAAACGCACACCTCCATATTCACGTGCAGGAAGGAACTGCAGATGCTGGTTTGCACCGAAGATAGACAAAAAATGCTGGAGTAACTCTGGAGAGAAAGAATGGGTGACATTTAGTGTCGAGACCCTTTAGACTGAGAGTCGGGGGGGGGAGGAGGTCTAGAGACATGGAAGGGCAAGGTGTGAAAATGACAGATCAAAGCAGACTATGTTTAGGAAATGCAGATTTCCTAATTGGATACGAAAGCTCATTGAGTCCACACTGAGATTTTCTAAGCAAATATATTTAAAATATAAACAAAAATGTAATCAAATCATCCCTTTTGAAGAGGCTCTGGCGGTAGGTTTCACGTTATTTTTAATGTTCCAACGTTCACCCTACAAGCAGCAGGAATGAAGGCGACAGAGAGGGAGAGATAGATCAGCCATGAACAAATGGTGTAGCTTTGACGGGCCGAATGGCCTCATTCTGCTCCCAGAAGTGGTGAACATGACTGATGTTGGTCTGTAGATGTAGTTGAGTCGGACTCCCCTCTCTGGAGCACAAGATGTGGACAGTTTATTGAACCGGGGAGCGTTGCTCTTCACGTTTTGCGGCACTTTTTCGAGTCGGCGTGATCGTCGGACACCTTGCGTTTCCGCGCTGTAGTCCCGGGCTCGGTGGTCAGGAAGTAATTCTCAACGGGAGGGGGTCGCTCCTGAAAGTTAAAGAGAAAGTGGTGAAATAATGGGGGTGGCACGGTGGCGCAGTGGCTGAGTTTTGCCCTCACAGCGCCAAATACCCGGGTTCAATCCCGACTATGTGGCGGGGGGGAGGGGGAGGGGGTGGTGAGGAGCTGGAGGCGAGAAAAGACCAGGATCAAATCAGTACCTAGACACATAGACAACAGGTGCAGGAGTAGGCCATTCGGCCCTTCCAGCCAGCACCGCCATTCAATGTGATCACGGCTGATCATCCCCAATCAGTACCCCGTTCCTGTCTTCTCCCCATCTCCCTTGATTCCACTAGCCCCAAGAGCTCTATCTAACTCTCTTTTAAATGCATCCAGTGAACCTGGATCAGCCATGATCACATCGAATGGCGGTGCTGGCTCGAAGGGCCGAATGGCCTACTCCTGCACCTATTTTCTACGTTTCTACCTGCCTCCACCGCCCTTTGAGGCAGAGAATTCCACAGACTCACAACTCTCTGGGTGAAAAAGTTTTTCCTCATCTCCGTTCTAAATAGCCTACCCCTTATTCTTAAACGGTGCCCCCTGGTTCTGGACTCCCCCAACATCGGGACCATGTTTCCTGCCTCTAGCGTGTCCAATCCCTTCTTCTTGCGTATGGTGTGCACAGCCTACTATTTGATTGTGTACACCAGGTTGATTGCAATTGTCGAAACGGGGAAGTATGCAATCTCCCACCCCTCCAATCCCTTAATAAACTTATATGTTTCTATAAGATCCCATCTCATCCTAAATTTCAGTGAATACAAGCCCAGTCTTTCCATTCTCTCAGCATATGACAGTTCTGCCATCCCGGGAATTAACATGGTGAACCTACGCTCCACTCCCTCAATGGCAAGAATGTCCTTCCTCAAATTTGGAGACCAAAACTGCACACAATACTCCAGGAATGGTCTCACCAGGGCCCTGTACAACTGCAGAAGGTCCTCTTTGCTCCTATACTCAACTCCTCTTGTTATGAAGGCCAACGTGCCATTAGCTTTCTTCACTGCCTGCTGTACCTGCATGCTTACTTTCAGTGACCGGTTTACAAGGACGCCCAGGTCTCGCTGCACCTCCCCCTTACCTAACCTAACCCCATTGAGATAATAATCTGCCCCCTTGTTTTTGCCGCCAAAGTGGATAACCTCACATTTATTTATATTATACTGCATCTGCCACTAACTCAACCTGTCCAGGTCACCCTGCAACTTCCTAACATCCTCTTCACAGTTCACACTGCCATCCAGCTTTGTGTCATCTGCAAACTTGCTAGTGTTGCTCTTAATTCCCTCTTCCAAATCATTAATATATATGGTAAACAGTTGCAGCCCCAACACCGAGCCTTGCGGCACTCCACTCGCCACTGCCTGCCATTCTGAAAAGGACCCGTTCACTCCTACTCTTTGCCTATGTTTCTATGTGACGCGGTGACTCTTCCTCTGCGCCATCGTGCCGCCCTTGAAAAGCGGCTGCCTACGCAACAAATGGAGACGTCGGGGGAGGAGGAGGGACAGACGTACCTGTATCAGATAGTCGGCAATGAATTCGGGTTTGAGGCAGAGTACGTCGTGTTCCAGGGCCTCGGTCAGGTTCACCCTCCTCTCCTCCACCTTCAGCTTGCCGAAGTCAACAAACAGGTGGGTGGCCTCTTGGTAGTCCGTGGGCAAGTGATTGGGGAGGACCTGAAACACAGGCACAGCCATATTACATCAAAGCCAGCCACAAAATCAATCAGAGTTTACAGTGGTGCCATAGTCGAGTTGAACTTGCGTCCAGTTTAGATTATTGTCACGTGTAGCGAGGGACAGTGAAAGACCTTTGTCGCCTGATGGTGGAGACATTGGCAGACAAAATAAAATGCTGGAGAAACTCAGCGGGTGAGGCAGCATCTATGGAGCGAAGGAAATAGGCGATGTTTCGGGTTGAGACCCTTCTTCAGACCTTTATCATGTATCTATCCTGTAAATGGCTCAATTGTAATCATGTAAAGTCTTTTCGCTGCCTGGATAGCACGTAACAAAACCTCGGTACATGTGACAATAAATTAAACTAATACACCTGCACTCCTAGATCCCTCTGCTCTACAACACTCCCCAGAGCTCTACTGTGTGAATAGTTTATTGTATTGGCCTTCTAGACCCTATTGTTTGTTGTTGGGAATAAAGCCTATTGTGTGATGGATCACAAGTGATAGGAGCAGAATTAGGCCATTCGACCCATCAAGACCACTCCGCCCATCGAGTCTACTCCGCCATTCAATCATGGCTGATCTATCTCTCCCTCCCAACCCCATTCTCCTGCCTTCCCCTTATTACCCCTGATGCCCGCACTAATCAAGAATCTATCCATCACTGCCTTCAAAATATCCACTGACTTGGCCTCCACAGTCTTCTGTGGCAAAGAATTCCACAGATTCACCACCCTCTGACTAAAGAAATTATTCCTCAACTCCTTCTGAAAGGAAGTCCTTTAATTCTGGTATCTGGTCCTAGACTCTCCCACTAGTGGAAACATCCTCTCCACATCCACTCCATCCAAGCCTTTCACTATTCGGTAAGTTTCAATGAGGTCCCCCCCCCCCCCCCCCCCCCCTATTTTTCTCTAACTCCAGCAATTACATGTCCAGTGCCGACAAACGCCCATCATATGTTAACCCATTCATTCCTGGGATGACACAAAATGCTGGTGTAACTCAGCGGGACAGGCTGGATACAAGAAATGGGTGATGTTTTGGGACGAGCCAGGTACAGGTGTCAGGGGATATAGGGAGAAGGCAGGAGAGTGGGGTTAGGAGGGAGGTGAGATGGATCAGCCATGATGGAATGGCGGAGTGGACTTGATGGGCCGAATGGTCTGACTCTGCTTGTACCACTTGCGACCCATCACACAATAGGCTTTATTTCCAACGCCAAACAATAGCGTCTAGAAGGTCTTGTAGGTTAATTGGTAGGTAAATAGTCCAGTATAAAATTATCTAACTTCCAGTACCCAGGTGAACTCTTCGCAAGGTACAGGATACAAGGCAGAATGGCCTCATTCTACTCCTATTCCTGATGCCGCTCCTTCAGACTACCACTGATCCGATGCCGTGACCGACGTCACATTGGAAAGCAGGAGAAGCAGCAGGTCTTGGTGGACAGGCGAGCATGCACCGTACGGCGTGTGGAATGAATGGGACTGACCTTGGCCCCTCCAGAGAGTAGAAGCCTCCTGAAGCCTGCCTCCTTGTTGTGGTCAAAGTTCAAAATGACCGTCCAGCCATTGAACGCACCAATCTGCAGAGAGAAGACAGGATGCATGGAGTTACAAGTGAGGTACCATACTGAAACAAGAATGCTGGAGAATCCCATTCACCCCTGTACCCATGTTTACAGTTTAGTTTATTGTCACGTATACAGTGAAAAGCTTTTGTTGCAGAAAGATAGCACATGATTACAATCGAGCCATTTAAACTGTACAGATACATGATAGACAATAGACAATAGGTGTAGGAGTAGGCCATTTGGCCCTTCGAGCCAGCACCGCCATTCAATGTGATCATGGCTGATCATCCCCAATCAGTACCCCGTTCCTGCCTTCTCCCCATATCCCCTGACTCCACTATTTTTAAGAGCCCTATCTAGCTCTCTCTTGAAAGCATCCAGAGAACCTGCCTCCACTGCCCTCTGAGGCAGAGAATTCCACAGATGATAAGAGAATAACATTTAGTGCAAGGTAAAGCCAGCAAAGTCCGATCAAGGATAGTCCGAGGGTCACCAGTGAGGTAGATAGTAGTTCAGGACCGCTCTCTGGTTGTGGTGGTATGATTCAGTTGCCTGATAACAGCTGGGAAGAAACTGTCCCTGAATATGGCGTTTTCACACTTCTGTACCTCTTGCCCGATGGGAGAGGGGGGAAGAGGGAGTGGCCAGGGTGAGACTGGTCCTTGATGATGCTGCTGGCCTTGCCGAGGCAGCGTGAGGTGTAGATGGAGTCAATGGAAGGGAGGTTGGTTTGTGCGATGGTCTGGGCTGCGTCCACAATTTGCTGCGATTTCTTGCGGGTCTTGGATGCATCATCATCATTGAAAACATCAACGGCGCTTACAATGCCGCTTACGACAGTGATCGCAACTTCTACTGAAGTGTGGACGGCCGTTGGCTCGCTAGCAGCTCATCCGCCCTTTGACAGGTCTTGTTTCTGGTCCTGCTGGGGGTCCACAGCTCCCTCCTCACCTGGCAAACCAGGTGGGGGAGACGGTTTAGTCACCGACTATCTGACCATGGAGCGGGTAGCACGTGATTACATGGTACCCGTGGTGGTGGGGGGGGGGGGGGGGGAAACTCCCTCCGACCTGACTATTTCTGGGAACTGAAGCTGTTCACAAACCAAGCTGTGATGCATCCCAATGACAAATGCATCGGCAGTGTTTTACTGAGACATTGTCACTGAAACAAGTATGGCGACACGATGCGACTGGTCCTCGATTATGCTGCTGGCCTTGCCAAAGCAGCGTGAGGTGTAGATGGAGTCAATGCCTCACATGCCCACCTTATCCATCCATCTGCCAAGGCTACGTTGTCCATAGACCTGGTCACCATCTAACAGTTACCCGTCGCCAGTGACATGGAGGTCCAGGTGACCGACCCATTACACCTGTAAAAGTCAGGACGTTTCACAGCCCCAGTACCTCTGCACTGTCATTCTTTTGTCTCAGCATGTCCAGCCACTTCCTCCATCGCATTGCCGCCACCGCAAGCTTTCTCTGCTGCGCACTGATCCCAGGCAGCACGTCCAGGATGAAGCTGCTGCCCCACTCGTAGTTCTCTTCCTGCAAAAGGTGAAGCAATGATCAGCACCATGGAAACATCAACTGCATCTCCCCACTCACCCCAGTGTGTACGGAGTGGATGCAATGGCGGGATCACATCGAATTATCCTCACACTTCCCAAAGATCATCTATGTGGTTATCTTTCAATTAATTCAATCATCTCAGATTCTCTCTCTACTGATACCACCTGATCCACAGAAAACGGCCAACATTTTCTGTTATCATTTTGGATTTCTGGTGACGTACAATTTACTACTCGTATGCTGCCTCACTGTGTGTGTGTGTGTGTGTGTGTGTGTGTGTGCGCGCGCGCGCGCGTTTTTCGATGGTTCACCTGACGTCAACAAAATATCAACAGAGGCCGACGAAGGATTTCCTGATAGTCGGCCTCTGTGACTGAGACTGAAATATCATCACAGCGAATAGGGGCTCGGGAAGGCACATCAGTGTTCTCCCTATCAAAGCGTGCGTAAAACGCATTGAGCTCGTCAGGGAGTGATGTTTCGCCGACATTCGAGCTGCCTCCTGAATTCGCCTTGTAGGAGGTGATTGCATTCAGGCCCCGCCACAGCTGCCGAACATCTGACTCATCGTTTAAGGATAAAGGGGAAATCTTTTAGGACCGAGATGAGAAAAATATTTTTCACACAGAGTGGTGAATCTCTGGAATTCTCTGCCACAGAAGGTAGTTGAGGCCAGTTCATTGGCTATATTTAAGAGGGAGTTAGATGTGGCCCTTGTGGCTAAAGGGATCAGGGGGTATGGAGAGAAGGCAGGTACAGGATACTGAGTTGGATGATCAGCCATGATCTCCACAATTAGAGATTTGAAATAGAAAAAAAAAAAATCACATGTGGTTAAAGTGCACATTGTCAGATTTTAATAAGGACCATTTTTATACATTTTGGTTTCACCATGTAGAAATTACAGCAGTGTTTATACATAGTCCCCCCATTTCAGGGCACCATAATGTTTGGGACACAGCAATGTCATGTAAATGAAAGTAGCCATGTGTTTAGTATTTTGTTGCATATCCTTTGCATGCAGTGACTGCTTGAAGTCTGCGATTCATGGACATCACCAGTTGCTGGGTGTCTTCTCTGGTGATGCTCTGCCAGGCCTGTATTGCAGCCATCTTTAGCTTATGCTTGTTTTGGGGGCTAGTCCCATTCAGTTTTCTCTTCAGCATATAAAAGGCATGATCAATTGGGTTCAGATCGGGTGATTGTCTTGGCCACTCAAGAATTGACCATTTTTTAGCTTTGAAAAACTCCTTTGTTGCTTCAGCAGTATGTTTGGGATCATTGTCTTGCTGTAGAATGAACCGCCGGCCAATGAGTTTTAAGGCATTTGTTTGAACTTGAGCAGATAGGATGTGTCTATACACTTCAGAATTCATTATGCTACTACCATCAGCTGTTGTATCATCAATGAAGATAAGTGAGCCAGTACCTTCAGCAGCCACACATGCCCAGGCCATAACACCCCCACCACCGTGTTTCACAGATGAGGTGGTATGCTTTGTATCTTGGGCAGTTCCTTCTCTCCTCCATACTTTGCTCTTGCCATCACTCTGATATAAGTTAATCTTCATCTCATCTGTCCACAAGACCTTTTTCCAGAACTGTGGTTGCTCTTTTAAGTACTTCTTGGCAAACTGTAACCTGGCCATCCTATTTTTGCGGGTAACTAGTAGTTTGCATCTTGCAGTATAGCCTCTGTATTTCTGTTCATGAAGTCTTCTGCGGACAGTGGTCATTGACAAATCCACACCTGACTCCTGAAGAGTGTTTCTGATCTGTCGGACAGATGTTTGGGGATTTTTCTTTATAATAGAGAGAATTCTTCTGTCATCAGCTGTGGAGGTCTTCCTTGGCCTGCCAGTCCCTTTGCGATTAGTAAGCTCACCAGTGCTCTCTTTCTTCTTAATGATGTTCCAAACAGTTGATTTTGGTAAGCCTAAGGTTTGGCTGATGTCTCTAACAGTTTTATTCGTGTTTCTCAGTCTCATAAATGGCTTATTGACTTTCATTGGCACAACTTTGGTCCTCATGTTGATAAACAGCAATAAAAGTTTCCAAAGGTGATGGAAAGACTGGAGGAAAGACTAGGTGCTGAGAGCTCTCTTATACCTGCATTAAGGAGGCAATTAAACATACTTGAGCAATTACAAACGCCTGTGAAGCCACGTGTCCCAAACATTATGGTGCCCTGAAATTGGGGGACTATGTATAAACACAGCTGTAATTTCTACATGGTGAAACCGAAATGTATAAAAATGGCCTTGAATAAAATCTGACAATGTGCACATGTGATTTTTTTCAATTACATATCTCAAATTGTGGAGTACAGAGGCAAATAAATAAATGATGGGTCTTTGTCCCAAACATTATGCTGGGCACTGTATATACCCATATATGTACACACACACACAAACGCACACACATATATCTAAATACGGGATCATTTTTTCTCGATTGTTATATTGTTTACAGAGTACTATGTTTACATATTCTGTTGTGCTGCTGCAAGTAAGAATTTCATTTGTTCTGTCTGGGTCATTTGACAATAAAACACTCTTGATCTTGAAACCCATGGTTAAGGGCAGTCACAGTGGCGCAGCGGTGGAGTTGCTGCCTTACAGCGAATGCAGCGCCGGAGACCCGGGTACCATCCTGATTACCAATGCTGTCTGTACGGAGTTTGTACGTTCTCCCCCCCCCCCCCCCCCCCGAGGCCTTTTCTCCAAGATCTTCCGTTTCCTCCCACACTCCAAAGACGTACAGGTACGAAGGTTAATTGGCTTGGCGTAAATGTAAACATTGTCCCTCGTGGGTGTAGGATAATGTTAGTGTGCGAGGATCGCTGGTCGGCGCGGACCCGGTGGGCCGAAGGGCCTGTTTCTGTGCTGTATCTTTAAACTAAACGTGGTCACAGGAGGTGGTGCAGAACACACACACACACACAGACACTCACGCACACGTAGACACACGCTCACACACGCACTCACACGTGCACACACACATACACTCACACACACACGCACGCGCGCACACACATACACGCATACACACGCGCACACACCACCCGAGGTGAGGATCTTTGTGTTGTCCGGTACTTTAGTAGGAATATGTTACCTGTATAAACCTGGACTCGGCTCTGCATGCCTCCAAGTAGGATCGATGCAGGACCCACTTGCCAGCCGCCATAGAAGCCAAATACTTCTCGTTCCGCAGTGGCTGCCCAACGATGATGTGTGTACATGAAGCATCAAAGCATTGTCTATCCAGCACCACACCACCTGAAACAAGCACACAATACTCTTTAGTCTCTACAGATACAGCGTGCAAACAGGCCAGTCGGCCCACCGAGTCTACGCCAGCCAGCCATCACCACGTACACTAACACTATCCTTCACACTCGGGATAAATTTAGAGAAGCCAATTAACCTTAAAACCTGCGCGTCTGTGGAATGTGGGAGGAAACCGGAGCAACCGGAGAAAACCCACGGGTTCAACACCCAAGTTCAAACGCAGGATTGAACCCAGGCGTCGTAAGGCAGTAACTCTCCCGCTGTGCCACCCCTTCTAGTATTTGATCACCTACCCTGGCCAAAAGACTGTGCATTCACATTATCTATTCCCCTCATGAATTTGTACACTGTAGTGTGACAATAAGCCTGAAATGAAGGCGATGGGCCAGGTGTTTCGAGAGGTATTTTATTCGCTGTCGTTCTCTTGACCAGACGAGTCTGCAAGAGAGCAATCGCACCTCAACCCCCGGAGTAGTTCATTCCCGTGCCGAGGGGTTCGATAGAGGAATAGACCGACCCTTGCGAGCAGCCACAGCACCTCTATTAGATCACCCCAATCATCCTCCTGCGCTCCAAGGAATAGAGTCGCAGCCTGCTCAACCTCTCCCTGTAGCTCAGGCCCCTCGAGTCCGGGCAACATCGTGGTAAAGCTTCTCTGCACCTTTTCCATGTTACACAAGTTGTAGGATAGACAGCGTGCGTACCTAGCTGCTCGATGAGATGGCAGTAGTCAATCCGCTCCTGAGGGTTGAGTGATGACAACTGGAATCTCCTCGGGATCGCCTCTGGCTCCTTGTTCTTCTCAACAGCATCCTGGAGGTTTCATCAAAGACACTGTCAATTCCACGGCATACACAAGGAACTGCAGATGCTGGTTAACACAGAAAGTGTTGGAGCACTCGAGGTCCTGACCTCCATCCTCCCTCAAACTACCTTCAATCGGACTTTATCTTGCACTATTCCCTTTATCCTGTATCTGTACACTGCGGACAGCTCGGTTGTAATCATGTATTGTCTTTCCACTGACAGGATAGCACGCAACATAAAAGCTTTTAACTGTGTCACGGTATAAGTGACGATAAACTAAATTAAACTAACTCAGCGGGTCAGGCAGCATCTGTGGAGAACATGGATAGGTGACGTTTCACAGAGTGCTGGAGTAACTCAGCGGGTCAGGCAGCATCTGTGGAGAACATGGATAGGTGACGTTTCACAGAGTGCTGGAGTAACTCAGCGGGTCAGGCAGCATCTCTGGAGAAAAGAGGTAATCTTTTAGGGAGAAAAGATGTAATAGAGAAAAGGTGAAAGGCGGAGAAAAGGTGTAATATATATATATGTAATTTTCCGTTTCGGGTCGAGACCCTTCTTCAGACTCAGTCAGGGGAGAGGGAAACGAGAGGTATGAAAAGATACAAAGAGCAAATGAAACGTATGAAAATAACAAATCAAGGTCAGCAAGGATGATCAAGAAAAGGTGGAGCCCACAATGGTCCATTGTTGGCTGTGGTATGCCTACTTCATTGGAGATCCGTGGACTATTTATAATCGGACTTTATTTTGCACTAAACGTTATTCCCTTCACCCTATATCTGTACACTGTGGACATCTCGATCGTAATTTCGTATAGTTTTTTGCTGACTGGACAGCATGTGACAGAAAGCTTTTCACTGTACCTCGGTACACGTGACAATAAACTAAACTAAACTCAGTGTGATGGTCTCGTTGGTTAAGATTTTAGAATATCAGGAATCTATTTCAGATCTATCTTCTTCTGCTCAGGCGATTTGTATGAACATCGTGGTTCATTTTCCTGTGTTTAGACAATAGACAATAGGTGCAGGAGTAGGCCATTCGGCCCTTCGTGCCAGCACCGCCATTCAATGTGATCATGGCTGATCATCCACAATCCGTACCCCGTTCCTGCCTTCTCCCCATATCACCTGACTCCGCTATTTTTAAGAGCCCTATCTAGCTCTCTCTTAAAAGTACTTTTAGAGATTGTGCGGAAAAAGTCACCAAATCCGTGCCGACCAGCGGTCACTCCTCTATGTCCACTCCAGTGACATTCTCCTACACACACACACTAGGGACGATTTACAATTTTACCAAATCTAATTACCCTACAAATCTGCATGCCTTTTATGCACACGTATTCCGATAAGGCTGTATTTCATTTAGCATCTATTTAGTTTAAGTTTGGAGGTACAGCGCGGAAACAAGCCCTTCGGCCCATCGAGTCTGCGCCGACCCGCGATCACCCAGTACACTATCACTATCCTACACACACGAGGGACAATTTACAATTTTTTACCAAAGCCAATTAACCTACAGACCTGCACGTCTTTGTAGTGTGGGAGGAAACCGGAGCATCCGGAGAAGACGCACATGGGGACAGGGAGAATAATAATAATACATTTTATTTGTATAGCGCTTTTCAAGGACTCAAAGTCGCTTTAGATGGTGAGTCAAGAACAAAACAAAATAGAGCAGTAAGACAGAGATGCAAAGGGGAGGGGGACATGGGACTAAGGGTATGCAGAGGTGAAGAGATGGGTCTTGAGGCGGGACTGGAAGATGGTGAGGGACTCAGAAGTTCGGATCAATTGTGGGAGGGAGTTCCAGAGCCTGGGAGCTGCCCTGGAGAAGGCTCTGTCTCCAAAAGTGCAGAGGTTGGATTTCAGAATGGAGAGGAGACCGGCTGAAATGGATCTGAGGGACCGTGAGGGTTGGTAGGGGGAGAGGAGGTCAGTGAGATAAGGGGGGGGGGGGCAAGTGGCTGAGGGCTTTGTAGGTGAGGACCAGGATTTTGTAGGTGATCCGGTGAGAAATGGGAAGCCAGTGAAGTTCTTTGAGGACTGGGGTGATGTGGTGCCAGGATTTGGTGTGGGTAATTAGTCGGGCGGCTGCATTCTGGACCAGTTGGAGTCGGTTGATGTTGCTGGAATTAATGCCAAAGAGTTACAGTAGTCCAGTCGGGAGGAGATGAAGGCATGGATGTGTTTTTCAGCAGCGGGGGGTGTGAGAGAGGGTCTGATTTTGGCAATGTTGCGGAGGTGAAAAAAATGATGTTTTGACAACATGGCGGATGTGAGGCTCAAGGGAGAGGGTTGAGTCAAAGATCACGCCAAGGTTGCGGGCATGAGGAGATGGGGAGACAGTGGTGCCGTCAATAGTGAGAGTGGGGTTGTTAATTTTGGTAAGTGTTGAATTGGAGCCAATGAGGAGAAATTCTGTTTTGTTACTGTTTAATTTAAGGAAGTTGAGTTGCATCCAAGATTTGATGGCTGACAGGCAGGAGTTGATATAACCATATAACAATTACAGCACGGAAACAGGCCATCTCGGCCCTACACGTCCGCGCCGAACAATTTTTTTCCCTTAGTCCCACCTGCCTGCACTCATACCATAACCCTCCATTCCCTTCTCATCCATATGCCTATCCAATTTATTCTTAAATGATACCAACGAACCTGCCGCCACCACTTCCACTGGAAGCTCATTCCACACCGCTACCACTCTCTGAGTAAAGAAGTTCCCCCTCATGTTACCCCTAAACTTCTGTCCCTTAATTCTGAAGTCATGTCCTCTTGTTTGAATCTTCCCTATTCTCAAAGGGAAAAGCTTGATCACATCAACTCTGTCTATCCCTCTCATCATTTTAAAGACCTCTATCAAGTCCCCCCTTAACCTTCTGCGCTCCAGAGAATAAAGACCTAACTTATTCAACCTATCTCTGTAACTTAGTTGTTGAAACCCAGGCAACATTCTAGTAAATCTCCTCTGTACTCTCTCTATTTTGTTGACATCCTTCCTATAATTGGGCGACCAAAATTGTACACCATACTCCAGATTTGGTCTCACCCAATGCCTTGTACAATTTTAACATTACATCCCAGCTTCTATACTCAATGCTCTGATTTATAAAGGCTAGCATACCAAAAGCTTTCTTTACCACCCTATCTATATGAGATTCCACCTTCAAGGAACTATGCACGGTTATTCCCAGATCCCTCTGTTCAACTGTATTCTTCAATTCCCTACCATTTATCATGTACGTCCTATTTTGATTTGTCCTGCCAAGGTGTAACACCTCACATTTATCAGCATTAAACTCCATCTGCCATCTTTCAGCCCATTTTTCCAAATGGCCTAAATCACTCTGTAGACTTTGGAAATCCTCTTCATTATCCACAACACCCCCTATCTTGGTATCATCTGCATACTTACTAATCCAATTTACCACCCGTATGGGAGAGAGGGGGGTGGTGGGGGGACTTGGTGCTGAGATAGATCTGGGTGTCATCAGCATAGCAATGGAAGTCCAGTTTGAAGTGACGGAGTATATGACCAAGGGGGAGGATGTAGATGATGAAGAGGAGGGGACCGAGAACAGAGCCTTGGGGAACGCCTTGAGTGACAGTGGCTGTAGCAGAGGTGTGGTTGTGGAGAGAGATGAAGTGGGATCGGTTGGAAAGGTAGGAACGGAGCCAGCTGAGTGCAGAACCTTCAATGCCAAGGTCTTTGAGTCTGGTGAGCAGGATGTTATGGTTCACTGTATCGAAGGCTGCGCTCAGGTCGAGGAGGATGTTGATGGAACCTGTGTCAGCAGAGGTGAGGAGGTCGTTGAGGACTGAGGAGAGCAGTTTCTGTGCTATGGAGGGGGCAAAAGCCAGATTGGAGGGGTTCAAGTAGGTTATACGCAAGGAGGTGGGAATGAAGTTGTGATGCGACGATACGCTCCAGGGTTTTTGAAAGAAAGGGGAGGTTTGAGATTGGGCGATAGTTAATGAGAGAGGAGGGATCAAGACCAGGTTTCTTTAAGATTTGTGTGACAGCAGCAGTATTGAAAGCAGAGGGGACAATTCCTTGGGACAATGAGGAGTTGAAGAGATTAGTGAGGTAGGGGCAGAGAACGGGGAGGCAGGACTTCAGCAGGGGAGTGGGGAGAGGATCGAGGGAGCAGGTAGTGGGTTTGGAAGAGCTAATGAGAATGGAGATTTCAGTAGGGGTGACCAGGTCAAACTGGGAGAGGAAGCAGTGTGGAGGAGGGGTAAGGTCAGTGGAGATGTTGAAAGGAGGGGCCTTGGTAGGTGGTGGAGTAGATGCTGGGGAGTCGGGTACAGGGGATAAAGATTGATAGATGGTGCTGATTTTGTCAGCGAAAAAGTGGAGGAATGAGTTGCAGAGATCCGGAGTAGAGGTAGGGAGAGTGTTGGCTTGAGGCTTGAGGAGCTTGCCCACTGTGGAGAAGAGGGTTCTGTGGTTAAGGCAGGGGTCGGTGAATATGGACAGCACCCGTAGTCAGGATGGAACCCGGTTCTCTGGCGCTGTGAGGCAGCAACTCTACCGCTATAAACTAAACTGAACTCTATTGCTATTTTTGTCAAGTGTTTCTGGGAGCAGAATTTGGCCATTCGGCCCATCAAGTCTACTCCGCCATTCAATCCTGGCTGATCTTTATTTCTTGAACCTATTCTCCTGCCCTCTCCACCACAACCCCTCCTTTCCCCATTTAAAGGCCAAGGTGGAAGAGCCGTGTGGTGGTGAGTGTTGGTATAATCTTTGTGCGGGAATAGTTACGCTGGGGTGAAGCGGTGAACGTTGGGAACTGAGCAGCGGATGAGCCAGGGTTTTGAACGGCTGCTCACCTGTTCCTTGGGCTGTGGTGCCACGGGCGGCCTGGCCAGGGGGAAGGCGATGCTGGGTGCTTGCGGCGTGGGGCTGAGATGGTCGTCCTTCACCGCAACTTCGCCGTTCCCTGCCGCGACCTGCTGTGGGATTTCTGCAACGTAAGCACGGGCACGATTAGACTTTGTTAAAGCAGCAACTAAATATTACACGAGGAACTGCAGGTGCTGGTACAGTAAGCAAAAACAGCAAAACAGATGCATCACAGCATGGCTTGGGAACAGCTCCATCCAATTAGGAGCAGGATTAGTTCGAGGTTCACGAGATTGATCCCTGCGATGGCGGGACTGTCATATGAGGAAAGATTGGAAAGACTAGGCTTGTATTCACTGGAGTTTAGAAGGATGAGGGGGTGATCTTATAGAAACATATAAAATTATAAAAGGACTGGACAAGCTAGATGTAGGAAATATGTTCCCAATGTGGGGCGAGTCCAGAACCAGGGGCCACAGTCTTAGAATAAAGGGGAGGCCATTTAAGACTGAGGTGAGAAAAAACAGAGAGTTGTGAATTTGTGGAATTCCCTGCCAGAGCGCAGTGGAGGCCAAGTCACTGAATGGATATAAGAGAGTTAGATAGAGCTCTAGGGGCTAGTGGAGTCAAGGGATATGGGGAGAAGGCAGGCACGGGTTATTGATAGGGGACGATCAGATATGATCACAATGAATGGTGGAGCTGGCTCAAAGGGCCGAATGGCCTCCTCCTGCGCCTATTTTCTATGTATCTAGGAGGAGCAGAATTAGAACCCTCGGTCAGAGCCTTTCTGGATTATCTGTGTTGCTGGACCGACAGAGGTCACGGCCTCCGAGCGGAGTCCAACGGAACCGGAACGTTCTGCCTGGGCAGCCGAGATATCGGCTGAGGGAACGGATCTGCCGGCTCCGGCCTGGCCGGAATATCAGAACCCCGTCGGCAGGTGGCAAATTCGATCGGCCGCGGAAGTCCCGATGGGGTCGAGATCGACCGGCCGCCTCACCCGGCCTAGGAGACACATTTTTGGGTGGACGTCCGGAGGGAATTTCAAGTGCGCTCTGGTCATTTTGTCCGGATTAAAGGACACCAGTTGCTGTAAGATCGGTGGTGGACGTGCATGTGCTTGCGCTACTTGCGTGGACAGCTTCTCACGCTCATTTTCACCAAGGTCCCGATGCACACCATCCTTTACTAGGTTCTCAGCCGCTATTTGAACTATTTGGAATCACGGGGTGTTTTCAACCGAAAAAGCAAATTGTTGCAGAAACGAACATCGAGTTGTACAGCGTGAAAAAAGGCCCTTTGGCCCAGTTTGTCCATGCTGCCCAAATCGGTATACTGGGCTGGTCCCAGATGCCTGCATTTGGCCCATATCCTTCTGATCCATACATCTGTCTCAAGAAAGAAGTGGCCGATTTGGAAACTCCCAGCCGCTGAGAATGCTCTTCTGTTCCGACGTCGGAGTTTCGATCATCACGGCGAGAGGGCGTGTAGATCGGGCCGCCGTAGCGGCGACTGCGGAGGGCTCGAGGCCCCGACCACGGGTGAACAAAGAGGAAGGTGAACTTTATTGCCTTCCCTCACAGTGGGAAGCGTTGATTCCGCTGTGTGGGGTGTTCATGTTAAATCCTATCGTGTGTTGTGTTATTTTTATTCGTATTGCTGTACGGCAACACAAATCTCACTGTACCAACTGGTGCAGTGGCAATAAATGTAAATTTGAACTTGAACTTGAAATTACTTTTGAAAGTCATCGGGGTAGAAGGTACAGGAGCCTGAAAACGGTAACGTCCAGGTTCAGGAGCAGCTTCTTCCCCACAATCACCAGGCTGTTAAATACTACAACCTCCAAATAGCCTCTGAACTATAAAGACTTTGGGATGTTATGTTTCACTTTTGTCTGTTTGAAGTACTAATTGCATTCATTTCTGCCGCTGTTTAAGGGTGGCGCAGCGGTAGAGTTGCTGCCTCACAGCACCAGAGACCCGGGTTCGATCCTGGTGCTGTCTGTTTGGAGTTTGTACGTTCTCCCCGTGACCCGCGTGGGCTTTCTCCGGATGCTCCGGTTTCCTCCCACACTCTAAAGACGTACAGGATTGTAGGTTAATTGGCTTTGGTAAAAATTGTAATTTGTCCCGAGTGTGTAGGATAGTGCCAGCATATGGAGTGATCGATCGCTGGTCAGCGTGGATTCAAGGGCCTGTTTCTAGGCCGTATCTTGAAAGTCTAAAAACACCACACTGATATGAAATCGCTACGATGGGGAAACACAAATCCAAGTCCACCTCCAATTTTCCGGCACCTTTGGTTCCAGAGCCTTGCAGGAATATCCATTTTGCCGGACCAACAGAGGTCACGGCCTCCAAGAGGAGTCCAACGGGTACCGGAACATTCCGCCTAGGCCTCAGGGATGGGGGGGCGAGATACTGGCCCGCAAAGTCAGCCTTGGAAATCAGGCCAATGAGGAAACGGTTCTGCCAGCTCCGGCCGGGTCAAGAGTTCCAGAGCCCCGGCCACAGGGGGCAGATTCCACCCGCCGATCGGCTGCAGAAGTCCTGATGAGGTCGGAATCGGCCGCTCGCCTCACCCGGCAGAGGCGGCACATTTTTGGGGGATGGGAGGATGGGGGGGGGGGGGGAGGACTTTCGGGGACTTGGAAGTCAGCTATAACCATCAGTGTATTAAGGACTACAACCTCACAAATAGGCTCCGAACTATATAGACTTGGGGGGCATAATTTTTTAAAAAACTTTTATACTACTATCGTCTATTTATTTGCCTGTTTGAAGGAACAATTCTATTTGAAGTGCCACATTTTCAGGGGGGACCTTTGGGGGGGGGGGGGGGGATTCCAAGAGCGCTCTCATAATTCTGTCCGGGTTAAAGGAGGTGCCAGACCTCCAGTTGCCGGAGAGTCGTGAAGGCGTGTAAGAAGGAAAAAAGTACTTGAAGTACCTATTGCGGCCATTTCTGAATCGGTGAAGGACTCTGGGTGCTTGGTGATGTGCCCCTCCAGCTGCTCCGAGTACTGGGAGGGGCTGCCGGGCCACTGCAGGTTGTTGGCCAGCTTGGCCCGCTCTTCCCGGGCCGTCGGGTCATCCCAGATGATCTGCTCGCTTTGTGACGGCTCCGTGTTGATGTCCGTGGCAGGTGGGCGTGAACACCTAAAGATCAGAACATTGGAAATAGGAACAAAGATCCTATAGCGGAGCAAGATAGACCACTCCTGCTAAATGCAATGGGCTGACGTGTAGTGCACAACGGAACAGGGGCTTTTTTTTCACCCATTTCAGTAACCCGACCCGACCCGACTCGCAGTGTAATCAACGTTGCGGGGGAACAGTTTGTGTTAATAAATTAAAATTCTGAAAATGAGGAGAAGATTTTTACCAAATAACTTTCATTTTTACGAGGATGTTTCCGTAACCGGTTTCCGTCTCCGCACTAGTATCTTTGCTCCGCTGTGGGATCTTTGGTGCGGAGATGGAAGCCGTTACGGAAATGGGGCCGAAAATTACCCATGAATCTGCCCATGACCGTACTATGTCTTTTTCGTCGAGTGATCTATCTTGCTATCTATAGGATCTTTGGTAGCAAATAGGTGCAGGGGTACTCAGAGCCTGTTGGGTCTGTTTCCACACTGTACTAATCTAGGACTCTACGAGTAAAATACAGTTTTATTCTATGATACAAATAAAGTGGACTTGACTTGACTTGAGTAGTGTGGGCCAAGTCGTGTAGCTGGGACATATTGGCCGGTGTGGGCAAGTTGGGCCGAAGAGCCTGTTTCCACACTGTATCACTCTAGGAGTAGGCCATTCGGCCCTTCAAGCCAGCACCATCATTCAATATGATCATGGCTGATCATCCAGAATCAGTACCCCGTTCCTGCTTTCTCCCCATATCCCTTTAGCCCTAAGAGCTCTATCTAACTCTCTTGAAAACATCCAGTAAATCGGCCTCCACTGCCTTCTGTGGCAGAGAATTCCACATTCACAACTCTCTGGGTGAAAACCGTTTTTCCTCATCTCGGTCTTCATTCCGTTAGCCCCAAGAGCTAAATCTAACTCTCTTGAATAACTGGGGTGACTATGTATACTGTCTCAGTGTGCGACTTGTACTGTATCTGAGATGCTTACGTACAGTGATACGCGCTGAACTGTATACAAAAATGAATTTCAGCAAACCTCAGTACATGTGACAATTAATATACCGTAATAAAGTACCATATATGCAAACACAAATAGGGATTTGGTTCGGACGCGTTTGGAGTTTTGATTTCCTTCCGCACACGTTCTGTACAGGTTTTGAGGTTAATTGGCTTCGGTAAAAATAGTAAATTGTCCCAAGTGACAATAGACAATAGGTGTAGGAGTAGGCCATTCGGCCCTTCGAGCCAGCACCGCCATTCAATGTGATCATGGCTGACCATCCTGCCTTCTCCCCATATCCCCTGACTCCGCTATTTTTGAGAGCCCTATCCAGAGAACCGGCCTCCACCGCCCTCTGAGGCAGAGAATTCCACAGACTCACCACTCTCTGTGAGAAAAAGTGTTTCCTCGTCTCCGTTCTAAATGAACAGGCCCTTCAGCCCAACGTGCCCACACCGGCCAACATGCCCCAGGTACACTAGCTCCACCTGCCCACGTATGGTCCACACGCCTCCAAACCTGTCCTATCCATGTACCCAGCCTATTTCTCAAACGTTTGGACAGTCCCTGCCTCAACTACGTCCTCTGGCTGCTTGTTCCATACAACCACCACCCTGTGTGTGACTAAGGTTTTATCCCTTGGTCAATTACGAAAGTAAAGCCTTCTCTAACTTGTTGCAAGGCCATAAGGAATAGGAGTAGAATTAGGCCATTCGGCCCATCAAGTCTACTCCGCCATTCACGGCTGATCTATCTCTCCCTCCTAACCCCGTTCTCCTGCCTTCTCCCCATAACCTCCGACACGCGCACTAATCAAGAATCTATCTATCTCTGCCTCAAAAATATCCATTGACTTGGCCTCCACAGCCTTCTTCTGTGGATAAGAATTCCACAGATTCACCACCCTCTGGCTAACGAAATTCCTCATCTGCTTCCTAAAGGAAGGTCCTTTAATTCTAAGGCTATGACCTCTAGTCCTTGCAGCAAAGAGTGGTGATTTGAAAGGCAGGATAGATAAGAGAGACCTGAGGGATTCCAGTGCCCTGCTGCGGCCTGTGCGTGGGGCACAGTCTGTGGACATGGAGTGGTCCAGTATTCCCCTCGATGCCGCTCCGCGGTGCCCGCCCGACTTCTCCACTCGCGTGGCCGACATTATTTCCTGCAGCTGGCGCTGAAAATTCTCCCTCATTTCGGAGATTTCTGTCAAGTCTGTTAAAAGGAGGGAAAGGGTGGTTAATAATGTAACCCCTTACAAAATTCTTAAGGGGTTGGACAGGCTAGATGCAGGAAGATTGTTCCCGATGTTGGGGAAGTCCAGAACAAGGGGTCACAGTTTAAGGTTAAGGGGGAAATCTTTTAGGACCGAGATGAGGAAAACATTTTTCACACAGAGAGTGGTGAATCTGTGGAATTCTCTGCCTCAGAAGGTAGTTGAGGCCAGTTCATTGGCTATATTTAAGAGGGAGGTAGATGTGGTCCTTGTGGCTAAAGGGATCAGGGGGTATGGAGAGAAGGCAGGTACGGGATACTGAGTTGGATGATCAGCCATGATCATATTGAATGGCGGTGCTGGCTCAAAGGGCCGAATGGCCTACTCCTGCACCTATTTTCTATGTTTCTATGTAATAGTCTGACGGGTTATCGCGATAAGTTAGCGCTAGAGATTAAACTATCACAGGGCGGCGCGGTGGTAGCACTCTGCGTCTTTTTTCCACAGATGATATCCAACAATGAAAGTGAAACAGTTTGCTGGGTGATAATTAAGTCTCACTTTACCTCCAAACTCTTGATTTTGACGATTCTTTACCGCCTCGAGAGTTTGTTCATCGTTCGCCTTTTCATCGTTTTTACTCTCAGCTTGCTCATCGGCAAGGTTCGTGGTCTGTCAGAAACCCCAGAAATAACCATTTATTTAGTTTAGTTTGGAGATACAGTGTGGAAACAGGCAGGCCCTTCAGCCCACCGGGTCCACACCGGCCAGCGATCACTCCACACAAACACTATCCTACACACACTACAGACAATTTTACCAAGCCATTTAACCTACAAACCCGTATGACTTCGGTGTGGGGAGGAAATCGGAACACCCGGAAGAAACCCACAACGTCTCAGGGAGAATGTACAAACTCTGTACATACTGTAGTCAGGATCGATCACGGGTTTATGGCGCTGGAAGGCAGCAGCTCTGCCGACACACCACTGTGTCGCATGTATCAGCAAACAAGCCAAACTACACTAGTCCCGCCTGCCTGCATTAGGCCCAGATCCATCTAACGCTATCCATGCAGCTGTCTAAATGATTCTTAAATATTGTGATAGAACCAGCCTCAACTACCTCTTCCAGCAGCTCGTTCCATACACCCACCACCCTTTGTGTAATAAAGTTACCCCTCAGGTTCCTATTACATTTTTCTCCCCTCACCTTAAATCCATGTCATCTGATTCTCGATTCCCCTACTCTGGGCAAAAGACTCTGGGCATTTTCCCGATCTTAGTTTAGGGGGAGTTTAGAGAGAGAGAGAGAGAGAGACATACAGCACGGAAACAGGCCCTTCGGCCCACCTGGTACACGCCGACCAGCGAACCCTGCACATTAACACTTTCCTCCAATTTGTGACAATTTTTTTAAACATTTACCAAGCCAATTAACCTACAAACCTGTACGTCTTTGAAATGTGGGAGGAAACTGAAGATCTCGGAGAAAACCCAAGCAGGTCACAGGCAGAACGTACAAACTCTGTACAGACAGCACCCGTAGTCGGGATCGAACCGGGGTCTCTGGTGCTGCCGGAGATCTATTCCTTTCATGATTTTGAACGGCTCTATACGATTGCCCTCATCCTACTGTGCTCTGAGGAATAAAGTCCTAGCCTGCTCAACCTCTCCCTAGAATTCAGGGCCTCGAGTCCTGGCAAAATCGTCGTAAATCTTCTCAACACTCTTTCCAGTTTGGTATCCAGAGAACCGGCCTCCACTGCTCTGCCTCAGAGGGCGGTGGAGGCAGGTTCTCTGGATGCTTTCAAGAGAGAGCTAGATAGGGCTCTTAAAAATAGTGGTATGGGGATATGGGGAGAAGGCAGGAACGGGGTACTGATTGGGGATGATCAGCCATGATCACATTGAATGGCGGTGCTGGCTCGAAGGGCCGAATGGCCTACTCCTGCACCTATTATCTGTTGTCATCCTTCTATCCACAGTATACAAGCCCAGCCACTCCATTCTCTCAGCACATGACAGTCCCGCCATCCCGAGAATTAACCTTGTAAACCTATGTTGCACTCCCTCAATAGCAAGAATGTCCTTCCTCAAATTTGGAGACCAAAACTTCACACAATTCCCTAGGTGTGGGCTCACTAGGGCCCTGTACAACTGCAGAAGGACCTCTTTGCTCCTATGCTCAACTCCTCTTGTTACGATGGCCAACATGCCATTCGCTTTCTTCACTGCCTGCTGTACTTGCATGCTTACTTTCATTGACCGATGAACAAGGACCCCCAGATCCCTGATCACCCTATCTATCTGTGACACCACTTTTCTTCCTTTCAATGACACTGGCAACACCTATCCATGTTCTCCAGAGATGCTGCCTGACCCACTGAATTACTCCAGCATTCTGTGAAACGTCACCTATCCATGTTCTCCACAGATGCTGCCTGACTAGCTGAGTTACTCCAGCACTCTGTGAAACGTCACCTATCCATGTTCTCCACAGATGCTGCCTGACTAGCTGAGTTACTCCAGCACTCTGTGAAACGTCACCTATCCATGTTCTCGAGATGCTGCCTGACCCGAGGAATTACTCCAGCACTGTAATTTTTTTGTTGCAAACTAGCATCTGCAGTTCCTTATTTCCAATCATTACTCATACTGGTGAAGGCTAATGTGCCCTTTCTACCTTTCAAGGAACTATGTACCTGTAATCATAGATCCATCTGCTCTACAACACTCCCCAGAGGCCGACCATTCACTGTGTAGGTCCTGCCCATGTTAGACTTCCCAAAATTCGACAACTCGCATTTCTCTGTATTAAATTCCATCAACCATTCCTCAGCCGACCTGCCCGACCGATGGAGATCCTGCTGCAATTTTCGACAACCATCTTCAACGTCTACAATGCCACCCACCGCTAGTGTTCAGGGCCTTAAGGGCCTGTCCCACTTACGTGTCCTTGGCACGCAAATTACGCGACCTCGTGGACGCGTTGAGCTGTGACCGTCCCGCGAAGGTCGCGCATGATTTCATGCGTACGCACAGCCGTCTGGAGCGCGTGACGTCATTTGAAGATGGAAACAAAATGCAGGACTAACTCAGCGGGACTGGCAGCATCTCTGGAGAGAAGGAATGGGTGACGTTTGGTGTCAAGACCCTTCTTCAGTCTGAAACGAAGGGTCTTGACCCGAAACGTCATCCATTCCTTCTCTCCAGAGATGCTGCCGGTCCCGCTGAGTTACTCCTGCATTTTGTGTCTATCTTCAATTTTCTTGGCCCCGCTCTAGGAGTAGAAGTGGGGGCGGATCCGGACCGCAACGGCCGTGAGCCCCAGGCCGAGCTCGGCGATCGCTTGCCTGCTTCTGCTGCTGTTGGAGGTGAGACGTTGCGTCGCGCACGGGTCTTGGGCCTGTCCCACTTTGGCCTTCAGTTACGTGACAGGCCGTTGGCGCGCGAAGATTCCGCTCTCTACAAAAATTTCGGAGCCTCGCGCGGCCATACGATGCCCTTGCGCCTCAAAGCGACCACAAGGTCGCGAAATTTGCGTGCAAAGGAAACGCAAGTGGGACAGGGCCTTTGCTGACACACGCAAATTGTCCGTGGAAATAAGAGCACAATAAAATATCACAAACTGATCTACAATATATATTCTTCCAATACCTGCTTATCCCCGCATCTTGCTTCAGAAGGGCATAAGCGCCTGGACACTTTAGTTTCATGAACGGCACTCATATCCAGGCTCATGTTAGGATTGTATGTGTGAGGGTAAAGATATTCAGGCACCTTCCTCTGCTCGTCAGCACACTGCATCAAAGAAATCCACACTTAGTGCAATAATTAACGACGTGTTGATAAAACACAAAAGGTGCAACTATGAAAACATATTCAATTCCAGTTATACTTCAATTAAAATAAATATCGGCACTAAGTAGGTTATGAGAACAAAGCCCTGCACACTGTCTATATAGATAAGACTTTAGCAAGGCAGCAGCTCCGAGAGAAGGAATGGGCGACGTTTCAGTCTGAAGAAGCGTCTCGACCCGAAACGTGATCCATTCCTTCTCTCCAGAGATGCTGCCTCACCTGCTGAGTTTACTCCAGAATTTTGTGTCTACCTTTATTTAAACAAGCATCTGCAGTTCTTTCTTACACATCTTAGACTTAGGCAAGGCATTTGGTTTACTTATGTTTGGTTCACTGGAGTTTAGAAGGACGAGGGGGGATCTTCTAGAAACATATAAAATTATAAAAGGACTGGACAAGCTCGATGCAGGAAAAATGTTCCCAATGTTGGGCGAGTCCAGAACCAGGGGCCACAGTCTTAGAGTAAAGGGGAGGCCATTTAAGTGTGAGGTGAGAAGAAACTTTTTCACCCAGAGAGTTGTGTTTATGGAATTCCCTGCCACAGAGGGCAGTGGAGGCCAAATCATTGGATGGATTTAAGAGAGTTAGATAGAGCTCTAGGGGCTAGTGGAATCAAAGGATATGGGGAGAAGGCAGGCACGGGTTATTGATTGGGGACGATCAGCCATGATCGCAATAAATGGCGGTGTTGGCTCGAAGGGCCGAATAGCCTCCTCCTGAACCCATTTTCTATGTGTAAGAAAGAACTGCAGATGCTGGAGTAACTCAGCGAACATGCAGCATCTCTGGAGAGAAGTAATGGGCGACGATTCGGTCCTGAAGAAGGGTCTTGACCCGAAATGCCACCCATTCCTTCTGTCCAGAGATGCTGCCTGTCCCACTGAGTTACTCCAGCATCTTGTGTCTATTTAGTTTAGTTTATTTGGATGAGAACATACAGGGCAAGATTAGCAAGTTTGCAGAAGATACAAAAGTGGGCGGGTTTGCAGATAGTGAAGATGGTTGTGAACGATTGCAGCAGGATCTTCATCGATTGGCCCGGTGGGCGGAGGAATGGTTGTTGGAATTTAATACAGAGAAGTGTGAGGTGTTGCATTTTGGGAAGTCTAACAAGGAGGGATCTAGGAGTACAGGTACATACATGGTTCCTTGAAGGTGGAGTCGCAGGTAGATAAGGTGGTCAAAAAAGCATTTGGCACATTGGCCTTCATCAGTCAGAGTATTGAGTATAGAGGTTAGGAGGTCATGTTGCAGGTGTATAAGACGTTGGTGAGGCCACATTGTGTTCAGTTCTGGGCACCATGTTTTTGGGACAATGTTGTCAAGCTTGAAAGGGTTCAGAAAAGATTTACAAGGATGTTGCCAGAGCTAGAGGGTGTGAGCTATAGGGAGAGTTTGAGTAGGCTGGGAATCTATTCCTTGGAGCCTAGGAGGATGAGGAGTGATCTTACTGAGGTGTATAAGATCATGAGAGGAATAGATCCGGGAGATGCACAGAGTCTCTTGCCCAGAGTAGGTAAATCGAGGACCAGAGGACAAAGGTTTAAGGTGTAGGGGAAAATAAATTTAATATAGACAGCACCCGGATGGATGCCGGGTCTCTGGTGCTGTTAGGCAGCAATTGTACCACTGTGCCACCATTTTGATAAGGATCTGCATGGTAGGCTGCTGTGGAAGGTTAGATCATATGGCATCCTGAGAGAGCTAGCCGACTGGATAGAGAATTGGCTTCATGGAAGGAAGCAGATGATGGTGGAAGATTGTTTTACAAACTGGAGGTCCGTGACTCGTGGTGTGCCACAGGGTTCGGTGCTGGGCCCTTTGCTGTGGTTTATATCAACGGTTTGGATGGGAATGTGTAAGGCATAATTAGCAGAGCTGCCAAGTTTTGTCAGAGCATTTCAGTATTCTAGTACCTGAAAACCAGTATTTTGCTGAGGAAATCAGTATTTTTACCTGGTGCCATTTTGCTGAAAATGTGCGGTCATACCCATGTACAGGGTAAGTGTACAAGAATGCATAACTTTGCTTCTATGCACCTTACTTGACAGTGCATTCATTGCCATCTCTTTGTATACGGCTGTTTGAACCGCTGCTTCCTGCTTTTGATGATGATGTAGAAGCCATTTTGGAAGCCTCCCTCTCCCTCCTCCGCTCCCTCTCTCTCCCCCTCCCTTTCTCTCTCTTCCTCACTCTTTCCCTCCCACCCACCCTCCCTCTCTCCTTCCTTTCTATCTTATTCCCTCCCTCCCTCCCCTCCTTCTTCCTCTCTCCCTCTCCTCTCCATCCTCTCCCTCTCTCCCCACCCACCGTTCTGTAAAATCAGGGCCAATCCCAATGTAACTGCAATCCCACTGGTAACCTTTCACCACTAGGCTTATCCAGAATTCTACCACTGCCTGTAAAAGAATCAAAGGCTCAACTGCCAGTGAGAAAGAGAATTCCAAAGACTCATTGTTATACGAGAATTTTCCCGAACAGCCTGGCCCATAGTGCGGTGGCCATAGCGCTATGCGTAAAGCCCACAGCGCTCCAACCGGTAGCGCTATTTTTAGAACCCATAGCGCTGTAGCCGACAGCTCTTCGTTTAAATTCCCACGGGTTAAACTGACAGCGCTCTGTTTAAACCTGGAGCGGGACAGGCAGTGACTCTGGAGAGAAGGAATGGGTGACGTTTCTGGTCGGGTGACGTTTCTGGTCGAGACCCTTCTTCAGACTGAACTGAACTCCGTATTTAAAATCCGTAGTTAACAAAAACAAAACCGTACATCCGTATTCTAATCGCATTTCCGTACAAAATACGGGAAATCCGTACTACTTGGCAGCTCTGGATTAGTACGTTTGCAGATGACACTTAAAGTGGGTGGGATTGTAGATAGCAAAGATGGTGATCAAAACTTGACAGCAGCATCTTGATCAGTTCGGCAAGTGGGCTGAGGAACGGTTTACGGACTTGAATGCAGATGAGCGCGAGGTGTGGTATTCTGGGAAGTGAAACCAGGGCAGAACGTAGACGGCGGTGTCAGAGGTTATGGGGAGAAGGCAGGAGAATGGGGCGGGGAGGGAGAGATAGATCAGCCAGGATTGAATGGCAAAGTGGACACGATGGGCCGAACGGCCTAATTCTGCTCTGATCATTTATGACCTTATGGCAATAGATTGCAGGGCTCTGGGGAGTGTTGTGGAACAGAGAGAGGGATCTAAGAGTGCAGTTTTGATCACCCTACCACAGGGAGAATGTTGGTAAGCTGGAAAGGGCGCGGAGAAGCTTTACGAGGATGTTGCCGGAAGTTGAAGGCCTGAGCTACATAGAGGGAGAGGTTGAGCAGGACAATAGTTTATTCAATGGCGCGCAGAAGGGTTAGGGGTGATTTTATGATGATCACAAGGGGAATAGATGGGGTAAATGCACAGAGTAGATGGAGTCTTTTCCACAGAGTAGCGGAATCAGGAACTAAATGACATTGGTTTACAGTGAGCAGTGAAAGATTTAATAGGAACCTGAGGGGCAATTTTTTTTAATATACAAAAGGTGGTGGGTATATGGCACGAGCTGCCAGAGGAGGATGTTAAGGCAGGCACTTTCACAACGCTTAAAAAACGTTTGGACAGGTATGTGACAGGTATAAGACAGGTTTAGAGGGATTTGGGCCAATCGCAGGCAGGTGGGACTAGTGTAAATGTTGGTCGGCATGGTCAGGTTGGGCCACAGGGCCTGTTTCCACGCTGTATGTAGGAACAAAAGGATCTGCAGATGCTGAATTACAAAAGAAGACACAGAGTGCTGGAGTAACTCAGTGGGTCAGGCAGCATCTGTGGAGAACATGGATAGGTGACGTTTCACAGAGTGCTGGAGTAACTCAGTGGGTCAGGCAGCATCTGTGGAGAACATGGAGAGGTGGCGTTCGGGTTGGGACACTTATTGAGTTTGTCTTCAAAAGGGAAATACTTCTCGTACAGCAAAGAGCCAGTGTTCTGAGACAATGTGAGCGCCCTTTTCTTTGACGGACTTGTATTCCCGACTGGTATCATTCTGCTTGCCCTGGTAGATGAAATGAGTCACCATCTCTTCATAACTCCACCTGCAAGCAGAAACAATATGTTAAGTAGAAAGCGGGTTTCCACCGGCCCAGAGCCGGAAAGGAGCTTTCTAAAAAGTGGTGAGCGTTGGGCAATAAACCAATACCTGTAATCTGCTCCCAGAGAGGCTGCTATTGCGTTCAAGTCGCCCTGTCGCTTGCCAAGCTTCTTACTCACACAAATCACAACATCCGCTAGGATCTCCGGCTCGTCCTGGCAAAGAAAGCAATCCATTGAATCCAAAGCAAAGAAAGCAAAAGTGAATGCTTTTACAGCTCCACCCGTGACACTCCTGAAGGCGTTCATTAGACCAGGGGTCGGCAACCTTGTTCTGCAAAGGAGCCAGGACCCATGTCTGTGAGCGGATGGCGGGCCACGTCTATCGCCATAGTTAGTAAATAATTAATGGTAGTTAAAGACAATTACCCCCGCGACAAACTACAACTAAAGTGCAACACAGTGGCCGGAGCGGAATTCCTCAGACCCCGCTGATGCTTGGCTATCCTCCAGCCCACCCGCCCGCCGCTCTCAGCCCGTTTCAGTTTCACACACATGCCGCGGCAACGGGGTAGGGGGGCGCTTTCACTCCGGGTGGTCGGGGGATGGAAGAGGGGGTGGGAGGGAAGGGACGGAGAGAGAGAGAGAGAGAGAGAGAGAGAGAGAGAGAGAGAGAGAGAGAGAGAGAGAGAGAGAGAGAGAGAGAGAGAGAGAGAGAGAGAGAGCGAGAGAGAGAGTTAGTTAAAGGCCTGTCCCACTCGCCGATTCAGGTCACTGAAAAATGCGCGGGGTGACGACGTATTGACGTGCGGAGTTTTTTTCAAGTTTCGCAATACGTTCAAAATCTTTTGGCGACACTGATATGACGCTGGCAGTCACCGAAAAAAATCGCCAAGTGGGACAGGCCCTTGAGTCGACACGTGTAATATGGAATTGGCTGTGTGTGTGTGTGTGTGTGTGTGTGTGTGCGCGCGTGTACTACTCTCGGATAAGTGTTGTGTGTGTTTTGTGTTGCGCCTGCGGGCCGGATGCGACCCTTGGGCCGTAGGTTGCCAACCCCTGAATAAGACTATCAAATTAGCCGAGAAAAAAAAAGTCCAGAGAATCGAAGACATAGATGGACAAAATCATGAGAGGAATAGATCAGGCAGAGTCTCTTTCCCAGAGGAGGGGTGTCAAGAACCAGAGGGCATAGGTTTAACGTGAGCAGGGATAGATTTAATAGGAATCTGAGGGGTAACTTTTGACACAGAAAGTGGTGGGTGCATGGAACAAGCTGCCAGGTGAGGTAGTTTTGGCAGGACTATCGCAATGTGTAAGAAGCAATTAAACGGGTACATGGATAGGACAGGTTTCGAGGGATATGGGCCAAAAGCAGGCAAGTAGGACTAGTGTAAATAGGACATGTTGGTCAGGGTGGGCAAGTTGGGAAGAGAACGATAGGCAATAGACAATAGACAATAGGTGCAGGAGTAGGCCATTCTGCCCTTCAAGCCAGCACCGCCATTCAATGTGATCATGGCTGATCATCCCCAATCAGTACCCCGTTCCTGCCTTCTCCCCATATCCCCTGACTCCGCTATTTTTAAGAGCCCTATCCAGCTCTCTCTTGAAAGCCTCCAGAGAACCTGCCTCCACTGCCCTCTGAGGCAGAGAATTCCACAGACTCACCACTCTCTGTGAGAAAAAGCGTTTCCTCGTCTCCGTTCTAAATGGCTTACCCCTTATTCTTAAACTGTGGCCCCTGGTTCTGGACTCCCCCAACATCGGGAACATGTTTCCTGCCTCAAGTTGCCCAAACCCTTAACAACCTTATATGTTTCAAAAGATAGATCGGACCATGATTGAATGGACTTGATGGAGTGGACTCGATGGGCCGACTGGTCCACAGATCGCAGACCAAAGTCCTTGAATCCGTGAGGCAGAAGCTCCAACAGTGCCACTCCTGATGGCTTGAATTTACGCGAATCACTTTGCTGCGAAATAAAATGTCGACAAAGAAACATTTAGCCCCAGGTACTGAGAAATAGCGCTGTGGTTTAACCTTGGCTGGTTCAGGCGCATGAAACTGCGGGCTTGCTGCAGATGGTGCCAGCGCATTGCGTCTGCTGTTAGCCAAAGCCACCTTCAGATTCCTCCCAATCACTTCCGATAAGGGGGTACTCATCTTCCTGTGACGTTGGTTTGGGTTGGTTGGAGTCTCCAGAGCTGCCAATGCATCCTGCAATGAAGAAGACATTGATGTCATTGATATTGATATGTCATGTTGCGGGCGGAGCACCAAGGCAAATTCCTTGTAGGTGAATACTTGGCCAATAAACTTATTCATTCATTGATAAACAGCCGGAGGCAAATAATTAGGATGGAGTAAAAGGCATCAGATGTACAGATCAACAGCAGAATGCCCGCCGAGTCCACACCAGCCATCCATCCATCTCCCGTTCACACTAGCTCTATATTATACCATTCTCCCATCCAGTCCCTACACAGCAGGAGGCAATTTTACAGAGGTCAATTCACCTACAAACACGCACGCCTTTGCGATTGCAATCATGTATGCGATTGTAATCATGTACGGCCCTACTGCTGAATGGATTAGCACGCAACAAAAGCTTTTCACTGTACCTCGCTACACCTGCCTATAAACTAAACTGAACTGAAACTGGAGCGCCTGGAGAACGGTCACAGGGAGAACGTCCACAAAGACAGCACCCGTGGTCACGATCGAACATAGAAACATAGAAAATAGGTGCAGGAGTAGGCCATTCGGCCCTTCGAGCCTGCACCACCATTCAATATGATCATGGCTGATCATCCAACTCAGTATCCCGTACCTGCCTTCTCTCCATACCCCCTGATCCCTTTAGCCACATCTAACTCCCTCTTAAATATAGCCAATGAATTGGCCTCAACTACCTTCTGTGGCAGAGAATTCCAGAGATTCACCACTCTCTGTGTGAAAAATGTTTTTCTCATCTCAGTCCTAAAGGATTTCCCCCTTATCCTTAAACTGTGGCCCCTTGTCCTGGACTTGCCCAACATTGGGAACAATCTTCCTGCATCTAGCCTGTCCAACCCCTTAAGAATTTTGTAAGTTTCTATAAGATCCCCCCTCTATAGGTGTCTATCAGCCACTGTCCGATTCCCTGTTGTGGACATTGGACTTTGTCTCTGGAACTGATGCGCTACAATGCTGGGAACTATATTCAGCACTCAGTATCTTCCCCTTTGCTCCACCTTGATTGTATTTATGAATGGCATTATCTGATCTGATTAGATAGCATATGAAACGACGCTTTTCGCTGTACCTCGATACACGCAACACTAATAAACCTAAACCCGAAGGCGGCACGGTGGCGCAGCGGTAGAGTTGCTGCCTTACAACTCTTCGGTTCCCTCCCACACTCCAAAGATGTACAGATCTGTAGGTTAATGGGCTTGGCAGAAGTGTAAATTGTCCCTAGTGCGTGTAGGATAGGGTTAGTGTGCAGGTATCGCTGGTCGGTGCGGGCTCCGTGGACCGAAGGGCCTGTTTCGCACTGTATCTTTAAACTAAGAGTAAAAGCATCCTTATCCTTACCAACTGCATCACAGTATGGTATGGCAACTGCTCTGTCTCCGACCGGAAGGCATTGCAGAGGGTGGTGAAAATTGCCCAACGCATCACCGGTTCCTCGCTCCCCTCCATTGAGTCTGTCCAAAGCAAGCGTTATCTGCGGAGGGCGCTCAGCATCGCCAAGGACTGCTCTCACCCCAACCATGGACTGTTTACCCTCCTACCATCCGGGAGGCGCTACAGGTCTCTCCGTTGCCGAACCAGCAGATCCAGGAACAGCTTCTTCCCGGCGGCTGTCACTCTACTCAACAACGTACCTCGGTGACTGCCAATCACCCCCCCACCCCCCGGACACTTATTATCACTTATTATTATTTATTTAAATCATTTGCTATGTCGCTCTTCCAGGGAGATGCTAAATGCATTTCGTTGTCTCTGTATTGTACACTGACAATGACAATTAAAATTGAATCTGAATCTGAAGAGTCCCCCCTGTCCTCAACTTCCACCCTACCAGCGTCGCATACAACATATAATCCTCCGTCATTTTCACCACCTCCAACGGGATCCCACCACTGGCCACATCTTCCCATCTCCACCCCTTTCTGCTTTCCGCAGAGACCGTTCCCTCCGTAACTCCCTGGTCAATTCGTCCCTTCCCACCCGTACCACCCCCTCCCCTGGTACTTTCTCTTGCAACCGCAGGCAATGCTACACTTGTCGCTTTACCTCCCCCCTCGACTCCATTCAAGGACCCAAGGAGTCTGTCCAGGTGAGGCAGAGGTTCACCTGCACCTCCTCCAACCTCATCTACTGTATCCGCTGATCCAGGTGTCAACTTCTCTACATGGGTGAGACCAAGCGCAGGCTTGGCGATCGCTTCGCCCAACACCTCAGCTCGGTTCGCAATAACCAACCTGATCTCCCGGTGGCTCAGCACTTCAACTCCCCCTCCCATTCCCAATCCGACCTTTCTGTCCCGGGCCTCCTCCATGGCCAGAGTGAGGCCCACCGCAAATTGGACGAGCAGCACCTCATATTTTGCTTGGGTAGTTTACACCCCAGCGGTATGAACATTGACTTCTCCAATTTCAGGTAGTCCTTGCTTTCTCCTTCCTTCCCCTCCCCTGCTCTCCCACAGCCCACTGTCTCTGCCTCTTCCTTTCTTTTTTCCCGCAACCCCCCCCCCCCGACATCAGTCAGAAGAAGGGTCTCGACCTGAAACGTCGCCTATTCCTTCTCTCCATAGATGCTGCCTCACCCGCTGAGTTTCTCCAGCATTTTTGTCTACCTTCGATTTTTCCAGCATCTGCAGTTCATTCTTAAACTAAACTATCAGTGGTTTTTCAACCCTAAAGTAAAGTGGCTTGAACACCCTTGGATGGTGTTCCTGTTCAACCTCAAGGGCAATACTTTGTTGGGCATCTATGTCACTGGTGTTACGATGTGGAGAACTGTACTCTGCACTCTGTATCTACCACTTTGTTCTATCTATTGCACTTGGGTTTGGTTTCATAAGTTCTTAAGTTATAGGATCGGAATTAGGCCATTCGGCCCATCGTCCTCCGCCATTCAATCATGGCTGATCTATCTCTCCCACTTAACCATATTCTCCCGCCTTCTCCCCTTATCCCAAAATCCGTACAAGTCACTACTAGATACAGTGTGGGGAACAGTCACGTACTAGATACATTGTGGGGAACAGGCCCTTCAGCCCAACTTGCCCACACCAGCCAACACATGTCCCAGCTACAATAGGTAGACACAAAATGCTGGAGTAACTCAACGGGACAGGCAGCATCTCTGGCGAGAAGGAATGGGCGACGTTTCGGGTCGAGACCCTTCTTCAGACTGATGTCAGGGGAGGGGGCGGGACAGAGATAGAGTGTAGTCGGAGACAGTAAGACTGGTGGGAGAACTGGGAAGGAGGAGGGGATGGAGAGAGAGGGAAAGCAAGGGCCATTTGAGAAGTCAACGTTTATACCGCTGGGGTTATAAACTACCCAATCAAAATATGAGATGCTGCTGCTCCAATTTGCGCTGGGCCTCACTCTGACAATGGAGGAGGCCCAGGACAGAAAGGTCAGATTGGGAATGCGAGGGGGAGTTGAAGTGCTGAGCAACTGGGAGATCAGGTAGGTTAAGGCGGATTGAGCGGAGGTGTTCATTGAAACGATCGCCGAGCCTGTGATGAAGCTGAATTTTAGTTAAAATATAAGAAGATATTAAATTGGCTTCTGGGCTAGCTTACAGCTTATATTTAGTCTCAAATTAGGCTTGCCTCAGGTTGCGGGTGTGTGGGATAATAAATCCTATAACATTGTCTCCCAAATGAGGAAGTGACAGAGAAAGAAACAGCTAGTCACATCTTTGAAGTAAGATGCCATAAACCAAATGGCCTATGTTTATGAGGGACCAAATGACAGCAAGGAAGCAGCGAAAGATCTAGGGTGATCTCTGGGAAGATAAAATGGCATTATCCAAATAGCCAATGTTTATGAAGGACGAGAGAGGAACAGGGAAGTGGAAAGATAAAATGTCGTAAACCAAATGGCCAATGTTATCTTGTAACATGTAAACAAAAGGCCTTTGATGTGATGCATTCTGTGGAAACCTTTCCCTGTACCTCTGACCATGACTAATGTCTGAAATGTGCTAAGGGGACAAAAAAACCCTATTTAAGGCAATGTAATTCTGTTGTTCAGTAAGGTGAACGGAGGACGGTCAAGTGTCTGTAATGGTCACTTGACTGGAGTTCTCCCTCCCTTCCATCGGCCGATAATAAGTAAAGTTGTGAACTGGTCTACCAAACAGTTTGTGTGGTGTCTGTTTATTAAGAAGCGAACCTGGTTTAGTAGTTATAAAAGTAGCTTTTTCACCTGTGCTTGGTCTCGCCGATGTACAGGAGTTGCCACCTGGAACTGTGGATACTGTAGATGAGGTTGGAGGAGGTGCAAGTGAACCTCTGCCTCACCTGAAAAGACTGTATGGGTCCTTGGATGGAGTCGAGGGGGGAGGTAAAGGGACAGGTTTTGCATCTCCTGCTACACTAGTCCCACCTGCCTGCGTTTGGTCCATATCCCTCCAAACCTGTCCTATCCATTTACCTGTCAAACTGTTTCTTAAACGATGGGATAGTCCCAGCCTCAACTACCACCTCAGGCAGCTTGTTCCATACACCCACCACCCTTTGTGTGAAAAAGCTACCCCTCAGATTCCTGTTAAATCTTTTCCCCTTCACCTTAAACCCATTCACCTACGATTCACCTACACTGAGGCAAGAGACTTTGTGCATCTACCCGATCTAGTCCTCTCATGATTTTATACACCTCTATAAGATCTCCCCTCATCCTCCTGCGCTCCAAGGAATAGAGACCCAGCCTGCTCAACCTCTGCCTATAGCACACCCTCTAGTCCTGGCAACATCCTCGTAAACCTTCTCAGAACACTTTCAAGCTTGACAATATCTTTCCTATAACATGGTGCCCAGAACTGAACACAATATTCTAAATGCGGCCTCACCAACGTCTTATACAACTGCAACATGACCTCCCAACTTCTATACTCAATACTCTGACTGATGAAGGCCAATGTCCCAAAGCCTTTTTGACCACCTTATCTACCTGCGACTCGACCTTCAAGGAACCATGCACCTGTACTCCTAGATCCCTCTGCTCCACAACACTCCCCAGAGGCCGACCATTCACTGGGTAGGTCCTGCCCTTGTTAGACTTCCCAAAATGCAACACCTCACCGTACTAATCAACAATCTATCAATCTTCGACTTAAAAGTATCCATTGACTTGGCCTCCACAGACGTCTGTGGCAATGAATTCCACAGATTCACCACCCCCTGATTATAGAAATTCCTCCTCACCTCCTTCCTAAAGGAACGTCCTTTTATTTTGAAGCTATAGGTCTCTGGTCCTAGACTCTCCCACTAGTGGAAACATCCTCGCCACATTCACTCCATCCAGGTCTTTCACTACTCAGTAAGTTTCAATAAGACCCCACCTCATCCTTCTAAACTCAAGCGAAGAAGCTCTGAATTACATAGACGTGTGTCTGTGTGATTGTGAGAGAGAGTGTGTGTGTGTGTGTGTGTGAGAGTGTGTGTGTGTGAGTGAGAGCGAGTGTGTGTGTGTGTGTGTGAGAGCGTGTGTGTGTGTGTGTGAGAGCGTGTGTGTGTGTGTGTGAGAGTGTGTGTTGTGTGTGTGTGAGTGAGAGCGAGAGTGCGTGCGTGTGAGTGAGAGCGTGTGTGTGTGTATGAGTGTGTGTTGTGTGTGAGTGTGTGTGTGAGTGAGAGCGAGTGTGTGTGTGTGTGTGTGTGAGAGAGAGTGTGTGTGTGTGTGTGTGTGTATATATATATATATATATATATGTGTGTGTGTGTGTGTGTGTAAAAATGTATATATACACACACTGAACTTGTTTTTCTTGTTTATTATATTGTTTACGGTGTACTATGTTTTCATATCGTGTTGTGCTGTTGCAAGTAAGAATGTCATTGTTCTATCTGGGTCACATGACAATAAAACACTTGACTCTACAGGCCTAGTGCCGTCAACCGCTCATCATATGTTAACCCAATCATTCCAAACTCGATTGTATTTATCGTATGGTATTATCTGATTAAATGGGGCAGGAGATTGCAACCTTCACGTGGTCCACCCTGTTTCGACGAATGCAATCAACCTGACGTGCACAAACAAATAGGTCAAATAGAACAAGTTGATCTACAACTGATAAGTGTGAGGTGCTACATCTTGGCAGGACAAATCAAAATAGGACGTACATGGTAAATGGTAGGGAATTGAAGAATGCAGTTGAACAGAGGGATCTGGGAATAACTGTGCACAGTTCTCTGAAAGTGGAATCTCATGTATATAGGGTGGTAAAGAAAGCTTTTGGTGTGCTGGCCTTTATAAATCAGAGCATTGAATATAGAAGTTGGGATGTAATGTTAAAATTGTACAAGGCATTGGTGAGACCAATTCTGGAGTATGGTGTACAATATTGGTCGCCTAATTATAGGAAGCATGTCAACAAAATAGAGAGAGTACAGAGGAGATTTACTAGAATGTTGCCTGGGTTTCAGCAACTAAGTTACAGAGAAAGGTTGAACAAGTTAGGGCTTTATTCTTTGGAGCGCAGAAGGTTAAGGGGGGGACTTGATAGCGGTCTTTAAAATGATGAGAGGGATAGACAGAGTTGACGTGGATAAGCTTTTCCCACTGAGAGTAGGGAAGATTCAAACAAGGGGACATGACTTGAGAATTAAGGGGTAACATGAGGGGGAACTTCTTTACTCAGAGAGTGGTGGCTGTGTGGAATGAGCTTCCAGTGAAGGTGGTGGAGGCAGGTTCGTTTTTATCATTTAAAAATAAATTGGATAGTTATATGGACGGGAAAGGAATGGAGGGTTATGGTCTGAGCGCAGGTATATGGGACTAGGGGAGAATACGTGTTCGGCACGGACTAGAAGGGTCGAGATGGCCTGTTTCCGTGCTGTAATTGTTATATGGTTATATGGTTTAGGCTGTGCACGCCATACGCAAGAAGAAGACCTGATTGAATATCCTGCTGTACCTCGGCACACAACAATAACAGCGAACCTTCTACGTCCAGCAATGGAGGAAGGTGTAAGTACCTGAACATCAAATGATGGTTTGAACAGCTTGTCCTTACAGAGGAACTTTGATGGTGTATCAAGTCGTAACTTTGCTTCCTTCTGCAGACTTGGTTCGCCTGCTTCTGCTTTGTCCACTTTGTTTTGTTGAGACATAACCATCTGGAAGGCTTTACTCTGGAATCTATTGATATCCAGCGGAGTCACAGCACTGGGTAGTTTGGTCGTGGAGAGCTCGGGTGACGGTTCAGGCATTCGGCACAACTCGGTGGCAGCCCCATTCACTTCTTCAACTTAATATATATATATATGTAAAAATTCAATAAAGGTGACAAAGATATTTCAACAAAACTATGCATCGTCACAGATTCTAACATTAAAATGAGTTGCAGAAATCTTTCACTAATTTACAGAAATGGTGCCGTTGAAATAGCATGGCGGCGCAGCGGGTAGAGCTGCTGCCTCACAGCGCCAGAGATCCAGATTCAGTCCTGACTACGGGGGCCGTCTGTACGGGGTTTGCACGTTCTCCCCGTGACCTGCGTGGGTTGGCAGCGGATGCTCCAGTTTCCTCCCGCACTCCAAAGGGTTTCGGCCCGAAACGTCGCCTATTTCCTTCGCTCCATAGATGCTGCTGCACCCGCTGAGTTTCTCCAGCACTTTTGTCTACCAGAGTAGTTACGGTTTGTAGGCTTCGGTAAAATTGTAAATGGTCCCTGAGGAATGTGCGAGTGCGCGGGGATCGCTGGTCGACGCAGACTCGGTGGGCCGAAGGGGCCTGTCTCTGCGCTGTATCTCTAATCTAAACGAGAAAAACTCGAGTGCCTGAGCACTAGGGAGAGGTTGGACAGGCTCGGACTCTTTTCCTTGGAGAGCAGGAGGATGGGGAAGGTTATCTTATAGAGGGGTGCATGAGGGGGTTCATGAGGGGAATAGATCGGTTGGCTTTTACCCAGAGTAGGGGAATCAAGAACTAGAGAATATAGGTTTAAGGCGAGAAGGGGAAAGATTTGATAGGAACCCGATGGGGGAAATGTTTCACGCTGAGGTTGGTGGGTGCCAAAGCTGCCAGAGGGAATGGTTGGGGCAGATATTATAACAACGTATAATCAACATTTGTAGAGGTGCATAGATAGGACGGGGATAGAGGAATACGAGCCAAATGGGACTAGCTTAGATGGGGCATCTTGGCCAGTATCGACCAGATGGCCGATTGGTAGGTTTCCTTGCTATACGAGTCGAATACAACAAAGAAAGCAATAGGCAATAGATAATAGACTCAGGAGTAGGCAATTTGGCCCTTCGAGCCAGCACCGCCATTCAATGTGATCATGGCTGATCATCCCCAATCAGTACCCTGTTCCTGCCTTCTCCCCATATCCCCTGACCCCACTATCTTTAAGAGCCCTATCTAGCTCTCCCTTGAAAGTATCCAGAGAACCAGCCTCCACCGCCCTCTGAGGCAGAGAAATTCACACCCTCACAACTCTCTGTGAGGAAAAGTGTTTCTCATCTCCGTTCGAAATGGTTTAACCCTTATTCTTAAACTGTGGCCCCTGGTTCTGGACTCCCCCAACATCGGGAACATGTGTCTCCTGCTTCTAGCGTGTTCAAACCCTTAATAATCTTATATGTTTGAATAAGATCGCCTCTCATACTTTTAAACTCGAGTGTACAAGCCCAGCCGTGGAAGATTGCAACCTTCACGTGGTCCGCCCAGTTTTGACGAATGCAATCAACCCGGCGTGCATAATCAAATAAGATCAAATGGAACAAGTTGACCTACAACTTTAGGCTGTGCACGCCATACGCAAGAAGAAGAAGAAGCCCAGCTGCTCCATTCTCTCAGCACATGACAGTCCCGCCATCCAGAGAATTAACCTTGTAAACCTACGTTGCACTCCCTCAATAGCAAGAACGTCCTTCCTAAAATTAGGGGACCAAAACTCCACACAATACTCCAGGTGTGGTCTCACTAGGGCCCTACAGAACTGCAGGAGGACCTCTTTGCTCCTATACTCGACTCCTCTTGTTATAAAGGCCAACATGCCATTCGCTTTCTTCACTGCCTGCTGTACCTGCATGCTTACTTTCATAGACTGATGAACAAGGACCCCCAGTTGTACTAGATCCCGTTGTACTTCCTCTTTTCCCCAACTTGACACAATTTAGATAGTAATCTGCCTTCCTATTTTTCTACCAAACTGGATAACCTCACATTTATCCACATTAAATGGCATCTGCCATGCATCTGCCCACTCACCCAACCTGTCCAAGACACCCTGCATTCTCATAGCATCCTCCTCAGTTCACACTGCCACCCAGCTTTGTGTCATCTGCAAATTTGCTAATGTTACTTTGAATCCCTTCATCTAAATCATTGATGTATACTGTAAATAGCTGCGGTCCCAGCACAGAGCCTTGCGGTACCCCACTAGTCACTGCCTGCCATTCTGAAAGGGACCCGTTAATCCCTACTCTTTGTTTCCTGTCTGCCAACCAATTTTCTATCCATGTCAGCACTCTACCCCCAATACCATGTGCCCTAATTTTGCCCACTAATCTCCTATGTGGGACCTTATCAAATGCTTTCTGAAAGTCCAGGTACACTGCATCCACTGGCTCTCCCTTGTCCATTTTCCTAGTTACATCCTCAAAAAATTTCAGAAGATTAGTCAAGCATGATTTCCCCTTCATAAATCCATGCTGACTCAGACCGATCCTGTTACTGCTATCCAAATGTGCAGCTATTTCATCTTTTATAATTGACTCCAGCATCTTCCCCACCGATGTCAGGCTAACTGGTCTATAATTCCCTGTTTTCTCTCTCCCGCGTTTCTTAAAAAGTGGGATAACATTAGCCACCCTCCAATCCACAGGAACTGATCCTGAATCTATAGAACATTGGAAAATTATCACCAATGCATCTACGATTTCTAGAGCCACTTCCTCAAGTACCCTGGGATGCAGACCATCAGGCCCTGGGGATTTATCAGCCTTCAGTCCCATCAGTCTATCCAACACCATTTCCTGCCTAATGTAGATTTCCTTCAGTTCCTCCGTCACCCCAAATCCTCTGGCCACTAGTACATCAGGAAGATTGTTTGTGTCCTACTTAATGAAGACGGATCCAAAGTACCTGTTCAACTCATGTGCCATGTCCTTGTTCCCCATAATAAATTCACTTTTATCAGTCTTCAAGGGTCCAACTTTGGTCTTAACTAATTTTTTCCTCTTCACATACCTAAAGAAGCTTTTACTATCCTCCTTTATATTCTTGGCTAGCTTACCTTCGTACCTCATCTTGTCTCCCCGTATTGCCTTATTAGTTATCTTCAGTTGTTCTTTAAAACATTACCCAATCCTCTTGCTTCCCGTAGCTCATCTTTGCTACAATGTACTTCTTCTCTTTTATTTTTATACTGTTCCTGACGTCCCTTGTCAGCCACAGTCGCCCCTTACTCCCCTTGGAATCTTTCTTTCTCTTTGCAATGAACTGACCCTGCACCTTCTGTATTATTCACAGAAATATCTGCCATTGTTGTTCCACTGTCATCCCTGCTAGGGTATTTTTCCAGTCAACTTTGGCCAGCTCCTCCCTCATGGCTCCATAGTCCCCTTTGTTCAACACCTCCGATTTACCCTTCTTCCTCTCCAATTGTAGATTAAACCTGACCATATTATGGTCACTACCTCCTAATGGCTCCTTAACCTCGAGTTTCTTTATCAAATCCAGTTAATTACATAACACTATATCCAGAATTGCCTTCTCCCTGGTAGGCTCCAATACAAGCTGCTCTAAGAATCCATCACGGAGGTACTCCATAAACTCCCTTTCTTGGGGTCCAGTACCAACCTGATTTTCCCAGTCTACCTGCATGTTGAAATCTCCCATAACAACCGTAGCATTACCTTTACTACATGCCAATTTTAACTCCTGATTCAACTTGCACCCTATGTCCAGGCTACTGTTTGGGGGCCTGTAGATAAATCCCATTAGGGTCTTTTTACCCTTACAATTCCTTAGTTCTATCCATACTGACTCCACATCTCCTGTTTCAATGTCACCCCTTGCAAGGGACGGAATTTCATTCCTCACCAACAGAGCTATCCCACCCCCTCTGCCCACCTGTCTGTCTTTTCGATAGGAGGTAACCCCTTGAATATTCAGTTCCCAGCCCTGGCCCTCTTGCAGCCATGTCTCTGTAATTCCCACAACATCATTGAAGGTGGAAAGAAAGCTTTTGGTATGCTAGCCTTTATAAATCAGAGCATTGAGTATAGAAGCTGGGATGTAATGTTAAAATTGTACAAGGCATTGGTGAGACCAAATCTGGAGTATGGTGTACAATTTTGGTCGCCCAATTATAGGAAGGATGTCAACAAAATAGAGAGAGTACAGAGGAGATTTACGAGAATGTTGCCTGGGTTTCAACAACTAAGTTACAGAGATAGGTTGAATAAGTTAGGTCTTTATTCTCTGGAGCGCAGAAGGTTAAGGGGGGACTTGATAGAGGTCTTTAAAATGATGAGAGGGATAGACAGAGTTGACGTGACAAGCTTTTCCCTTTGAGAATAGGGAAGATTCAAACAAGAGGACATGACTTCAGAATTAAGGGACAGAAGTTTAGGGGTAACATGAGAGGGAACTTCTTTACTCAGAGAGTGGTAGTGGTGTGGAAAGAGCTTCCAGTGGAAGTGGTGGCGGCAGGTTCGTTGGTATCATTTAAAAATAAATTGGATAGGCATATGGATGAGAAGGGAATGGAGGGTTATGGTATGAGTGCAGGCAGGTGGGACTAAGGGAAAAAAGTTGTTCGGCACGGACTTGTAGGGCCGAGATGGCCTGTTTCCGTGCTGTAATTGTTATATGGTTATACTTGCCAATTGCTAACTGAGCCTCAAGCTCACCCACTTTATTCCCAGGACTGGAACGTGGACAGTCAAACATCGAGCTCCAAAACTAGTATAGTATGGGCAAGTTGGGCCGAAGGGCCTATGTCCACGTTGTCTGGCTCTAAGAACCCAACTCAAAATGACGGCTGTCCATTGAGCTGATGCGCTGACTGCCTCCAGCACTTCTATTTTGCTCATGATTCCAGCATCTGTGTAGCCAACTGACAGGATGAGGCAGCTCCAACAACGGAGGTGGGGCCTAGTGTGCCTGGGGCTGCACGGTGACACAGTGGTAGAGTTGCTGCCTGACAGTGTCACAGAGCCGGCTTCAATCCTGACTCCGTCTGCTGTCTGTGCGTGAGACAGACACAAAATGCCGGAGCAACTCAACAGGTCAGGCAGCATCACCGGAGAAAAGGAATAGGTGACATTTCAGGTCAAGACCCTTCACTCCGAAACGCCATCCATTCCTATTCTCCAGAGCTGCTGTCTGTCCCGCTGAGTTGCTACAGCATTGTGTGTCTATCTTTGGTGTAAACCAGCATCTACAGTTCCTTCTTACATAAGCTGTCTGCGCGGAGCTTGCGCGTTCTCCCCGTGACCTGCGTGGGTTTTCTCAGGGTGCTCTGGTTTCCTCGCACACTCCAAAGACGTACAGGTTTGGAGGTCAATTGCCTTCGGTAAAAATTATGCCGAGTGTGTAGTATTGTGCTGGTGTACAGGGTGATCGCTGGCTAACGGGCACTGTGTCTGTGCTGTGTCTCTAAACTAAACTTGAAAGATAAATCACAAAGCCAAAGGACAGATAGGGGGAAGAGGATAGGGGAATGGAAAAGAGGGGTCGTAACTTTCATAGTCTTACAGTGTGGAAACAGGCCCTTTCGGCCCAACTTGTCCACACCAGCCTACATGCCCCATCTTATAGAGGAGGGGATCTTATAGAAACATACAAAATTCTTAAGGGGTTGGACAGGCTAGATGCAGGAAGACTGTTCCCGATGTTGGGGAAGTCCAGAACAAGGGGTCACAGTTTAAGGATAAGGGGGAAATCTTTTAGGACCGAGATGAGAAAAACATTTTTCACACAGAGAGTGGTGAATCTCTAGAATTCTCTGCCACAGAAGGTAGTTGAGGCCAGTTCATTGGCTATATTTAAGAGGGAATTAAATGTGGCCCTTGTGGCTAAAGGTATCAGGGGGTATGGAGAGAAGGCAGGTACAGGATACTGAGTTGGATGATCAGCCATGATCATATTGAATGGCGGTGCAGGCTCGAAGGGCCGAATGGCCTACTCCTGCACCTATTTTCTATGTTTCTATCTACACTGTGTTTTAGCCCATATCCCTCCAAACCTGTCCTATTCATGTACCTGTCTAATTGTTTCTTGAATGTTGCGATAGTCCCTGCCTCAATTACCTCCTCTGGCAGCTCGTTCCATACACCCACCACCCACTTGCGTGAAAAAGTCACCTCTCAGATTCTTATTGCATTCTTATTCATCCTGAACATTTACAGATTGAGAATGGGTTTGAAACAATCATTTGCTAAAACACTTACCAGGCTTATTGCAATTATCTATGAAGTAGTTGCTTTCATCAGCCTTCTTCCCAGTTCGAGCCGATTCAAAGAGCCAAGCTGGAGACACTGCTGGTAAACTCCACTTCTTTGCAGCTTCGTACTTGGAGCCTTGCGGCTCTTGCAGAACCAAATGGGTGCTCGCAAGCATGTCCTTCTTCACGTTAACTTTCCGAACAAAAAATTCCTGCACTCTAAACAAAGCGAGAAATCTCAATGGTTCCCGTTTTAAGGACTCGTGGCAGTATTTCATTTAACATCGATTTAGTTTAGTTGAGAAATACAGCATGGATGGATACAGGACCTTTGAGTCCATGCTGACTAGCGTTCCCTGAACACTAGCACTATCCTACACACTAGGGACAATTTATAATCTTTACTGAAGCAAATTAATATACAAACCTGCACGCCTTTGGATTGTGGAAGGAAACCGGAGCAACCGTGGGGAAAACCCACACGCTCACAGGGAGAACGTGCAAACTCCGTGCAGACAGTACCCATAGACAGGATTGAACCCGGGACTCTGACGCTGTGAGGCAGCAACTCTACCCCAGTGCCACCGTGCAGCCCAGAGATGTGGGTTCGACCCTGAGCTTGGGTGCTGTGCCTGCACAGAGTTTGCACGTCCTCCCCGTGACTGCGTGGCTTTTCTCCGGGTGTTCCGATTGCATCCCATATCCCAAAGGCGTGCGGGTCTGTAAGTTAATTGGCTTCTGTAAATTGACCCGTGTGTGTGTGTGTGTGTGTGTGTGTGTGTGTGTGTGTGTGTGTGTGTGTGTGTGTGTGTGTGTGTGTGTGTGTGTGTGTGTGTGTGTGTGTGTGTGTGTAGGGAGTGGATGCGAAAATGGGAAACATGGAACTAGTGTGAACGGGTGATTGATGGTCGGCATGGGCTCGGTGGGCTGTATCTCTGAACTAAACCCTTCCTCCAATTCAAATTGAGGAAAATATTAGGAAGGCATCCAATCAGTCCTTAAATAAGTGGTGTGACTGAACATTGTAGTTCCAGTTCCTGCAATCCAAGAAGCTATTGAAAGGGTGAAGAACCTAATGACTAGGCTTGTATTCACTGGAGCTTAGAAGGATGAAGGGGCGATCTTATAGAGACATATTAAATTATAAAAGGACAGGACAAGCTAGATGCAAGGAAAATGTTCCCAATCTTGGGTGAGTCCAGAACCAGGGGCCACAGTCTTAGAATAAAGGGGAGGCCATTTAAGTGAGGTGAGAAAAATACCTTTTCACCCAGAGAGTTGAGAATTTGTGGAATTCCCTGCCACAGAGGGCAGTGGAGGCCAAATCACTGGATGGATTTATGAGAGAGTTAGATAGAGCTCTATGGGCTAGTAGAATCAAGGGATATGGGGAGAAGGTAGGCACGGGTTATTGATAGGGGACGATCAGCCATGATCACAATGAATGGCTCGAAAGGCCGAATGGCCTCCTGCACCTATTTTCTATGTTTCTATGTAATTTTTAAGAAGGAACTGCAGATGCTGGTAAATCGAAGGCAGACAAAAATGCTGGAGAAACTCAGCGGGTGAGGCAGCATCTATGGAGCGAAGGAAATAGGCAACGTTTCGGGTCGAGACCCGAAACGTTGCCTATTTCCTTCGCTCCATAGATGCTGCCTCACCCGCTGAGTTTCTCCAGCATTTTTGTCTACCTAATGATATTTTTTACTCAGGGCAACAATGTGTGATTTCTGGAATTTAAAAAAAAGGGTGATTTGTACAAACAAGGAGTCAGAGATTGGCAGATGGAGAGTCACATCTGAAGTTTAGGTTTAGATCCATTATAGTCACGTGTACTGAGGTACAGTCAAAAGCTTTGCATGCTATCGAAACAGATCAGATATCATCCGGATCAGACACATCCACTGGTAGATGCCCAATCGAAACAGATCTGACCAAGACCGTAAGAGATTTTACGGTAGAGATAGATAAATTCCTTGATTAGTAAGAGTGTTATGGGGAGAGGGCAGGAGAATGGGCTTGAGGGAACGACAGATCAGCCATGAATGAACAGCAGAGTAGACTGGATGGGCCGGGCGGCCAAATCCTGCCCCTGTCATTTATGATCAGTCCGAAGAAGGGTCTCGACCCGAAACGTCGCCTATTCCTTTGCTCCATAGATGCTGCCTCACCCGCTGAGTTTCTCCAGTCTACCTTCGATTTTTCCAGCATCTGCAGTTCTTTCTTAAAAGATATCTGAAGAAGGGTCTCGGCCCAAAGCGTCACCCATTCCTTCTCTCCAGTGATGCTGCCTGTCCTGCTGAGTTACTCCAGCACCCTGTGTCTATCTTCGCTTTAAACCAGCATCTGCAGTTCCTGTCTACACAGATCAGGTAATACTATACATAATGAAGCCTAACTCAAGTAGAGTGAAGGTGACGATGCAGAGAGCAGAATTTAGTTCTCATAAATGATAGGAGTAGAATTAGGCCATTCGGCCCATCAAGTCTACTCCACCATTCAATCATGGCTGATCTGCAGGGTTAAAAGGGGAAGATAGGTCAGCCTTGAATGAATGGAGGGGTAGACTTGATGGCCTAATTCTACTCCTATCACATGACCTTATGATCCAGCTCTCCCTCCTAACCCCATTCTCCTGCCTTCTCCCCATAACATTTGATACCCATACTAATCAAGAATCTATCTATCTCTGCCTTAAATACATCCACTGACGGCCTCCACAGCCGTCTGTGGCAAAGAATTCCACAGATTCACCACCCTCTGATTCAAGAAATTCCTCCTCATCCACTTCCAAAAAGAACGTCCTTTAATTCTAAGGCTGTGACCCCTAGTCCTAGACTCTCCCACCAGTGGAAACATCCACTAGTAGATGCCCGATGGAAAAGGATCTGACCAAGACTGTGTGAAACTTTAAGGTGGAGATCGATAAATTCCCTGATTAGTATGGGTGTTATGGGGAGAAAGCAGGAGAATGGGGTTGAGAGGGAAAGATAGATCAGCCATGAATGAACGGCAGAGTAGACTAGATGGGCCGAGTGGCCAAATTCTGCTCCTGTCACTTATGAATTTGTGAACTGCAGTGTACATTTTATTACCGGATGGTATTAAAGATTTGCATTAGACAGTAACGTGGATTTACGATCTCGGTCGCAGTTACCTCGCTCCAAGTAATTCCGCAATGTTGAATATTGCATCGCGTTCCACTCCAGTGAACTGGCTAATAGAAAGTACACAGTTGTTCAGCGGATAGCTTCCTTCCACGTAGGATAGAGGAGTAAACAAGGCATTGGAGGGCACCGGGAGAATGGACTGCTGATCTATGCACATTGCCTGCAAAGGAAAGAGAAGGAACTAACTGCAGATGCTAGTTTAAACCGAAGATAAGACACAAAATGCTGGAGTAACTCAGCGGGACGGGCAGCATCTCTGGAGAGAAGGAATGGTCTGAAGAAGGTTCTCAACCCGTAACGTCACCCATTCCTTCTCTCCAGAGATGCTGCCTGTCTCGCTGAGTTACTCCTGCATTGTGTGTCTATCCAAGGAAAACGACTTGACACGTAAACACATTCCTTTAATATTAGGGTAAGATTAAATCTTAACATTGACGACATATTGCAATAAAATTCACCGACCGTCGATCAGTAATGGTCAAATCTAAGAAAACAGATACTTATTTTTCCCCACATACAGCACCCGTCGTCAGGCTCGAGCCTAAGTCTCTGACACTGTAATGCCCCTGTCCCACTTAGGAGACCTGAACGGAAACCTCTGGAGACTTTGCGCCCCACCCAAGGTTTCGTGCGGTTCCCGGAGGTTTTTGTCAGTCTCCCTACCTGCAACCTCCGGCAACCACCTGCAACCTCCGGGAACCGCACGGAAACCTTGGGTGGGGCGCAAAGTCTCCAGAGGTTTCCGTTCAGGTTTCCTAAGTGGGACAGGGGCATTATAGGCAGCAACTCCACAATCTGCCTCAGAGGGCGGTGGAGGCCAGTTCTCTGGATACTTTCAAAAGAGAGCTTGATAGGGCTCTTAAAGATAGCAGTCAGGGGATATGGGGAGAAGGCAGGAATGGGGCACTGATTGTGGATGATCAGCCATGATCACATTGAATGGCGGTGCTGGCTCGAAGGGCCGAATGGCCTACTCCTACACCTATTGTCTGTCTATTGGAGGAACAGCACCTTATATTTCGCTTGGGCAGCTAACAACCCAGCGGTATGACGTCTAACTTCAAGTAACCCTTGCCTTCCCTCACTCTTCATCTCTCCCCCACCCTAGTTTTCAGACACGTTTGACAATCCTGATTAAATTTTACTGATTGTATTGCCTCGTTGTCACCTTATTATCAATTTAGACGAAGGAATTAAAAGTAACGTCTCCAAGTTTGCGGATGACACAAGGCTGGGTGGCAGTGTGAGCTGCAAGGAGGATGCTATGAGGCTGCAGGGTGACTTGGATAGGTTGGGTGAGGGGGCAGATGCAGTATAATGTAGATAAATGTGAGGTTATCCACTTTGGTGGCAAGAACAGGAAGGCAGATTATTATCTGAATGGTGTCAGATTAGGAAAAGGGGGGTGCAATGAGACCTGGGTGTCCTTGTTCATCAGTCACTGAAAGTAAGAGTGCAGGTATATCTAATGACATGTTGACCTTCATTGCGAGAGGATTTGAGTTTAGGAGCAAGGAGGTCCTCTGACATTTGTACAGGGAGACTGCATCTGGAGTATTGTGTGCAGTTTTGGTCTCCTAATTTGAGGAAGGACATTTTTGCTATTGAGGGAGTGCAGAGTAGGTTCACCAGGTTAATTCCCGGGATGGCGGGACCGACATATGATGAAAGAATGGGTCAACTGGGATGATTATTTATTCTACATTTTCCTTGAACTCTAGTTTTCACACCTTACTCTTCCATATCTCTAAGAAGAAACTGCCGATGCTGGAACAATCGAAGGTAGACAAAAATGCTGGAGAAACTCAGCGAGTGAGGCAGCATCTATGGAGCGAAGGAATGGGTGACATTTCGGGTCGAGACCCTTCTTCAGAGGGATCTCGACCCGAAACGTCACCCATTCCTTCGCTCCATAGATGCTGCCTCACCTGATGAGTTTCTCCAGCATTTTTGTCTACCTTCCATATCTCTATGTCTCCCTCTCCCCTGACTCTCAGTCTGAAGAAGGGTCAAGACCCGAAACGTCACCCATTCTTTCTCTCCAGAGATCCTGCCGAGTTACTCCAGCATTTGTGTCTCTCTTTAGCAACCTTTGACGTCCCTCCTCATCACAAACCTATCACTCTGCTTTAAAAATACCCAATGTCACTATTGCCCAGTCAAAATTGCGTTGCGTTACGTTATGGCCTACGTAATACAAGTTGTGTTCCTTAATTCATCTATCACATTTTATCCCTTTTGCTTAATGGAAATAGTGTTATAGCAAAACTGCCTGTGTGATACTAAGTTTATAAACGATAGGAACAGAATTAGGCCATTCGGCCCATCAAGTCTACTCCGCCATCAATTCTACTCCGCCATTCAACCGTGGCTGAGCTATCTCTCCCTCCCAACCCCATTCTGCTGCCTTCTCCCCATAACCCCTGACCCCCGTACTAATCTAATCAATAATCTGAGATAGACAAAAATGCTGGAGAAACTCAGCGGGTGAGGCAGCATCTATGGATGGAAGGAAATAGGCGACGTTTTCAGGTCGAGACCCTTCTTCAGATAATCAATAATCTAGCTGTCTCTGCCTCGAAACCATCATCAAAACATCATTCCTAACTGTCACTGTATGCGTCATTCCTAACTGTCATAACTGTGTGTCATGTTGTCACTTGCGGGCGGAGCACCAAGGCAAATTCCTTGTATGCGAATAGTTGGCCAATAAACGTATTCATTCATTCAAATAATGATTGTCTTACCAGCCATGTATTTGTAACCACTTCGCCCACTGTTGCTTCCACGCAGGTGCCCAATAACGGCACGACGGCATAGTCTGCCATAGCTCGGCCGTGTGGTGGTAGAACCTGCCCACCGTTACTCTCGATTAGTTCAGCCATGTAGGTTTCATCTTCTTTGGTAAAGCCAAATATTAGAAATCGCTTTTTCCAAAACAGTCCATCGTCTGTAGTTCTTGTGTGGTTTACAGAAGTGCTTGCGGTCTCGTTATTTCCCAGCACGGTGTTGTGGAGGCTGCCAGTTACGTTACGGTCAGTTCTCTCCATATTTTCAGGAACGTCTGCGCGACAAGGAAATATAAATGTAGTTAGCATTGATAATTTGTTGAAACGCAGGGGGAAAGTCAGAGAGTAGGAAATGTTAACAGGCAGACGAGAGAACAATTCAACGTGCAAGCTGAATCAAGGCAGATCACAAGAAAATAACAGGACAGTGACGCAGCGGTAGAGTTGCTGCCTCACCTCGCCAGAGACCCGGCGTCAATCCTGACAAAAGTTGAACTTTGTCATTTGTGTGCATTTTTCGATTGTGTGCTTTGTCGATTGTGTGCAGATTTGGGCCCCTAATTTGAGGAAGGACATTCTTGCTATTGAGGGAGTGCAGCGTAGGTTTACAAGGTTAATTCCCGGGATGGCGGGACTGTCATATGCTGAGAGAATGGAGCGGCTGGGCTTGTACACTCTGGAGTTTAGAAGGATGAGAGGGGATCTCATTGAAACATATAACATTGTTAAGGGTTTGGACACGCTAGAGGCAGGAAACATGTTCCCGATGTTTGGGGAGTCCAGAACCAGGGGCCAAAGTTTAAGAATTAGGAGTAAGCCATTTAGAACGGAGACAAGGAAACACTTTTTCTCACAGAAAGTGGTGAGTCTGTGGAATTGTCTGCCTCAGAGGGTGGTGGAGGCAGGTTCTCTGGATGCTTTCAAGAGAGAGCGAGATAGGGCTCTTAAAGAGTCAGGGGATATGGGGAGAAGGCAGGAACGGGGTACTGATTGGGGATGATCAGCCATGATCACATTGAATGGCGGTGCTAGCTCGAAGGGCTGAATGGCCTACTCATGCACCTATTGTCTATTGACCTTGGGGCTAACGGAATCAGGGGATAAGGGGAAAAAGCAGGAACATAGTACTGATTTTAGATGATCATCCATGATCATAATGAATGTCGGTGCTGGCTCAAAGAGCTGAATGGCCTACTTACTCCTGCACCTATTTTCTTAGTTTCTATCTATCTCTGCTTTAAATATATTCACTGACTTGTCCTCCACAGCCTTCTGTGGCAAAGAATTCCACTGATTCCCCGCCCACTGACTAAAGAAGACAGTAAAAGAATAGTTTCTCACCTAGAGTCGCGTCGTTCTCCAGGTACTGCAGCAGGAGGTCGTCGTCAGCCTGCTGCTCCGCGGCGCAACGGGCTGCTGCCGCTCTCGATGCGTTACTGCCCTTCAGAGTGGAGCGCGTTTGGTCTCCGCCGCTGCGTCCGGGCACTGGAACAGCGGGCTGATAACCCGGACAGAAGTACGGCTCGGCAGCAAGGAGACGTTTCTCGCAGAAGCAATCCACCAACCACTTTGCTGTAACCACGTGCGGCCTGGCACAGAGATGAGTCCAATAAACATCGTTCCATTCAACCGTTGCAATGAACATGAATAAACACAGGTACTCTTTGCATTTCATTCCTTCAACCCAAAATGTAATTCTGTTCTCTTTTTATTGACGATTGTCTGGCATGCTGAGTATTTCCATGATGCCGTGTACATACATCTCTGACCCCTCTCACCCTGGCCACAAACTCTTTGAATCACTTCCCTCTGGAAGGCGACTCCGGACTGTCAAAGCTGCCACAGCCAGACATAAAAACAGCTTTGATCCAGGAGTAGTTGCTCTACTCAACAGCCAAAAATCTGTAGCCTCCCTTTGATCTGGTATTTTGTTGGTTCACATGCTTGATCAATGGTGTTTTATCATTAATGTTTTTTTATTATTATTAATGTTTAGTGTTTTCTGAGTCCATCATAACTGTCACTGTATGTCATGTTGTTACTCGTGGGCGGAGCACCAAGGCAAATTCCTTGTATGTGAACACTTGGACAATAAACTTACTTACTTACTTACAGGTGGTCCACCCCCTCCGCTAACCCGGGCAAAATTACCAGAGTGCACTTGAAACCTCCCCCCCCCCCTCCCGAAATTGTGGCGATTTGGCCGGGTGAGGTGACCGGTCGATCTCAACCTCATCGGGACTTCCGCGGCCGATCGGCGGGTCGAATGTGCCCCCTACGGCCAGGGCTCTGGAACGCCGGCAGATCCATTCTCGAAGGGATCGACAGGAGTCGCTGCCTCAATAAAGCAGCCATCATCAGAGGCCCACACCACCCTGGCCTCGCACCCATTTCAACCCTAATATCAGGAAGAAGGCTATGCCCCCCTGTCCCACTTAGGAAACCTGAACGGAAACCTCTGGAGACTTTGCGCCCCACCCAAGGTTTCCGTGCGGTTCCCGGAGGTTTTTGTCAGTCTCCCTACCTGCTTCCACTACCTGCAACCTCCGGGAACCGCACGGTAACCTTGGGTGGGGCACAAAGTCTCCAGAGGTTTCCGTTCAGGTTTCCTAAGTGGGACAGGGGCCTTAGGAGCTGTATGACTCTATGGTGTAGAATACAATGCTTCTGAATGAAGTGATAGTCAGTCCTTGATAACAGTATGATATTTATGATTTAGACACAATCTTTCAGACATATTCTTTCCACTTTGGAACACGTACAACACAGATCCACCAGCATGGATTGGGAATGAAAGGATTACATTTCTTGCATGCTCCATCATGCGGGACTTAAATAACACGATCAAAGGTTTAAGGACACAGAGAATCTATTTTCTCTAGTGGCAGAATTCCGAACCAAGTCACCCAGGCGGAAAATTAATTACCACTTTACAAATACACGGCAGAGATTCAGAATCTTGCAGTTGTTTGATTTTGTTCACTCAAGGTTAACCAAGTTAAACAATTCAAGGCACATACTGATCAAAAGTAGCAATGATCAAATCAAATAGCTGACCATTCTCAAGGGATCCTGTTGCTATCATAGAGACATAGAACGATACAGTGTGGAACCAGGCCCTTCGGCCCAACTTTTCCCAGCTACACTAGTCTCATCTGTTTGGCACACACACAGAGTTCAAGTTCAAGTGAGTTTATTGTCATGTGTCCCTGTATAGGACAATGAAATTCTTGCTTTGCTTAAGCACACAGAAAATAGTAGGCATTTACTACAAAACAGATAAATGTGTCCATATACCATGATATAAATATATACACACATGAATAAATAAACTGGTAGTGCAAATAACAGAAAGTGGTTGCTAATAATCAGAGTTTTGTCCGAGCCAGGTTTAATAGCCTGATGGCTGAGGGGAAGTAGCTATTCCTGAACCTGGTTGTTGCAGTCTTCAGGCTCCTGTACCTTCTACCTGAAGGTAGCAGGGAGATGAGTGTGTGGCCAGGATGGTGTGGGTCTTTGATGATACTGCCAGCCTTTTTGAGGCAGCGACTGCGATAAATCCCCTCGATGGAAGGAAGGTCAGAGCCGATGATGGACTGGGCAGTGTTTACTACGTTTTGTAGTCTTTTCCTCTCCAGGGCGCTCAAATTGCCGAACCAAGCCACGATGCAACCGGTCAGCATGCTCTCGACTGTGCACCTGTAGAAGTTAGAGAGAGTCTTCCTTGACAATCCGACTCTCCGTAATCTTCTCAGGAAGTAGAGGCGCTGATGAGCTTTTTTGATAATTGCGTTAGTGTTCTCGGACCAGGAAAGATCTTCAGAGATGTGCACCCCCAGGAATTTGAAGTTCTTGACCCTTTCAACCATCGACCCGTTGATATAAATGGGGCTGTGGGTCCCCCTCCTACTCCTTCCAAAGTCCACAATCAGTTCCTTGGTTTTGCTGGTGTTCAGGGCCAGGTATTGCGCTGGCACCACATGGACAGTTGCTCGATCTCTCTTCTGTACTCTGACTCATCCCCATCAGTGATACGCCCCACAATAGTGGTGTCGTCAGCGAACTTGATGATGGAGTTCGCACTGTGGTTCGCTACGCAGTCATGGGTATAGAGTGAGTACAGCAGGGGGCTGAGCACGCAGCCTTGAGGTGCTCCCGTGCTGATTGTTATTGAGGCTGACACATTTCCACCAATACGAACAGACTGTGGTCTGTGGACGAGGAAGTCGAGGATCCAGTTGCAGAGGGATGCGCAGAGACCCAGTTCTGCGAGTTTGGTAACCAGTTTGGAGGGGATGATTGTGTTAAATGCCGAGCTGTAATCAATGAATAACAGCCTGACATATGAGTTTTTGTTGTCCAAGTGGTCCAGTGCGGAGTGGAGGGCCAGCGAGATCGCATCCACCGTTGATCTGTTGTGGCGGTACGCGAACTGCAGTGGGTCCAGGTTTTTGTCGATGTAGGAGTTGATTTGCTCCATGATCAACCTCTCAAAGCACTTCATCACCACCGGCGTTAGTGCCACTGGTCGATAGTCATTGAGGCACGTCACCTTACTCTTCTTGGGCACCGGTATAATTGATGCCCTTTTAAAGCAGGTGGGGACCTCAGACCTCAGAAGTGAGAGGTTGAAAATGTCCGTAAAAACTCCCGCCAGTTGGTCCGCACAGGTTTTTAGAACACGGCCGGGTATACCATCAGGTCCAGGTGCTTTTCGGGGGTTCACCCCTCTGAAGGATTTCCTGACATCGGCCTCTGTGACTGAGACTGAAATGCCATCACAGCGAATGGGGGATCGGGAAGGCACATCAGTATTCTCCCTGTCAAAGCGTGCGTAAAACGCATTGAGCTCGTCAGGGAGTGATGTTACACCGGCATTCGAGCTGCCTCCTGGTTTTGCCTTGTAGGAGGTGATTGCATTCAGACCCTGCCACAGCTGCCGAACATCTGTCTCGTCCTCCAGTTTGGAGCAGAAGTCCCTTTTGGCCTTTTTGATGGCCTTACCAAGGTCGTATCTGGTCTTCATGTAGGCCACTGTATCGTTGGATGTGAATGCCCTGTGTCTGGACTTCAGGAGAGTGCGGATCTCAAAGTTCATCCAAGGTTTCTGATTGGGAAACACTCGGAAGGTTTTTGTAGGGATGCAATCCTCCACACATTTCTTTATGAAGTCTGTAACGACTGTGGCATATTCGTTCAAGTCCGTTGCCGAGTCCTTGAACATTGCCCAGTCTACAGACTCCAAACAGTCCTGGAGTTGTTCTTCTGCCCCCCCCCGACCAGCTCTGTGCTGTCCTCACTTCTGGGGGTGCGCTCTTTAATTGCTGCCTGTAGAAGAAGCGGTATGGTTGGACTTACCGAAGTGAGGGCGAGGGATAGAACGATAGGCATTCTTGATGGTGGTGTAGCAGTGGTCGAGGGTGTTAGGTCCTCTGGTGCAGCAGGAGACATGTTGGTGGAAGTTGGGGAGTGATTTCTTGAGGTTCGCCTTATTGAAGTCCCCAGCAATGGTGGTAAATGCCTCGGGGTAAGACGTCTGGTGTTTGTTGACCACGGCGTGCAGCTCCTCCAGTGCCAGACGGACGTCTGCCTGGGGTGGGATGTAGACCGCGGTCAGGATAACGGAGGTGAATTCTCTCGGGAGGTAGAAGGGACGGCACTTCACCGCCAGATGTTCGAGGTGTGGAGAGCAGGAGTTGGACAGGACTGCCACGTCGGAACACCACGCAGAGTTGACCATGAGGCAGACGCCCCCTCCTCTCCCTTTCCCAGATGCCAGGGTACGGTCCATGCGGTGGATGGAGAACCCTTCAGGCTGGACCGCTGAGTCTGGGGAGCTGGGGGTGAGCCATGTCTCTGTGAAACAGAACACAGAGCATTCCCTCAGCTCCCTTTGATAAAGCAGTCTTGCCCTTAAGTCCTCCACTTTGTTTTCAAGGGACTGTACATTAGCCAGTAGGATAGTAGGGAGAGGGGGCCGAAGTCCCCTGCGCTTCATTCTGACCTGAAGTCCTGCCCGACGGCCACGTTTCCGGACACAATGGAGGCTTCCCCTTTGTTTCCAGGTACTGTGCTTGCTGTACCTGCTGTTTCTGCGGACCTGCGCTGGAACGGGGATTCCCTCACAGACGGCAGCTCCCGCTCCGTAACGAACAGGGGTTCCCTCAAAGTCGGCAGCTCCAGCTCCGTTGTTGCTGGGAGATCCAGCCCGTCGGCTCTGGGGGTCATCCCGGGGTTTCAAGGTACAGTACCTGTGATCCTCAGTCGGGTCGGGAGTTCCACAGCCAGCGTGGGAAAGTTTAAAGTCCGGGGTTCCCGCAGCTGCGGGAGATCGCGAAATTGCGAGAGCCTTGAGGTGCTCCAGCAGGTTGACCGAAACGGCACCGATTTCTGCCGTTTTTCTGATCCAGGTAAGTTGTTGGAAGTTGTAGTTGAGCCTTTTATTTTCCGGAGCTCCACAAAAGTCGCCGCAGGCAGGCGCCACCTGTAATGTTTTACGTTCTAATGCTATTACGAACATATCCTGATGATACTTCAGCAGATGAATAGTTTAGTTTAGAGATACAGGCCCTTCGGCCCACGACCACCAGCTGTCCCCTTACACGAACACTGTCCGACACACACCAGGGTTCAGTTTACGTTTACACCAAGCCAATTAACCTGTGTGGCTTTGCAGTGCGGGAGGAAATCAAAGATCTCAGAGAAAACCCACGCAGGTCATGGGGAGAACGTACGAACTCCGTACAGACAAACACCCGTAGTCAGGATGGAACCCGGGTGTCTGGCGCTGTAAGGCAGCAACTCTACCGCTGCGCCACCGTGTCAGTCGACCATATAAGACTTTCTTGCCTAAACCAGGAAACAGCTGACAACAGCAGTGTTGTTCTCCAATGTACAGATGCTCCCCGATTCATAGAAACATAGAAAATAGGTGCAGGAGTAGGCCATTCGGCCCTTTGAGCCTGCACCGCCATTCAATATGATCATGGCTGATCATCCAACTCAGTATCCTGTACCTGCCTTCTCTCCATACCCCCTGATCCCTTTAGCCACAAGGGCCACATCTAACTCCCTCTTAAATATAGCCAATGAACTGGCCTCAACTACCCTCTGTGGTAGAGAGTTCCAGAGACTCACCACGCACAGAGATTCACCGTGCTTGGACGTATGATATTTACGATGGTGCAAACGGCGGGCAACGGCAGCGGGCCGCGCATCACTTCCGCTCACGCGACCAGAACGTATTAAACGCGTTTTCGACTTGCGATAATTTCCATTTACGGTGGGTTTATCGGAACGTAACCACCATGGTAGATGGAGGAGCAGCTGTGCAGTAAACCCCCACAAGCACAGACCTCGACATGACGGGTCGTCTACATCTCGGTTATAGGGGACCGAGGTTGACCGGTGCACTGCACCACACTACCGCCACTACGGCCGGAGTTTCCGGTTGCGGGAGGGGAGAGAGCGAGCAGCGTGAGTACCGGGCCCGTCCCCGGCGCACCCACCGTGTGTGGGGTCGAGGTCTCTGGAGCTCCCCAGCCTGTGAACCCCTCCCACCCTGGTTTAACACCCCCTCCTACAGCATGTTTCTACCCTCCCAGCCTTGGCTTATACTATATCCCCCCCCCCCCACTCCGTTCCAGCAGGCAAATGGCAATAACGGACAGCGCACACCTCACCCAGACAGGAAGTGTCACAGCTGGCGTCCTGGTGCCGTCGCAACAACCTGGAGCTCAATGCTCTTAAGACAGTGGAATTGATTGTAGACATTAGGAGAGCTCCCCCTCCCCTCACCCCACTCACCATCAACAACACCACAGTCACGTCTGTGGAGTCTTTTAAGTTCCTGGGAACCATCATCACCAAGGACCTTAAGTGCGGGGCTACCATCGACTCCACAGTCAAAAAGGCACAACAGAGGATGTACTTCCTACGGCAGCTGAGGAAGCACAATCTGCCACAGGCAATGATGGTCCAATTCTACACGGCCATCGTAGAGTCTGTCCTCACCTCTCCATCATGGTCTGGTTTGGCTCAGCCACCAAGCATGACATCTGGAGGCTGCAGCGAATCGTCCGATCAGCAGAGAAGGTTATTGGCTGCAACCTTCCCTCCATTGATGAACTGTACACTGCAAGGGCCAGGAAGCGAGCGGGCAAGATCATCTCTGACCCCTCTCACCCTGGCCACAAATTCTTTGAATCACTGCCCTCTGGAAGGCGACTCCGGACTGTCAAAGCTGCCACAGCCAGACATTAAAAGTTTTTATCCACGAGTAGTTGCTCTACTCAATAACCAAAAATCTGTAGCCTCCTTTAGATCTGGTATTTTGTTGGTTCACATGCTTGATCAATGGTGTTTTATCATTAATGTTTTATTATCATTAATGTTTAGTGTTTTCTGAGTCATTCGTAACTGTCACTGTATGTCATGTTGTTACTTGTGGGCGGAGCAACAAGGCAAATTCCTTGTATGTGAATACTTGGCCAATAAACTTACTTACTTACCCTACTCCTTGTTTAAGAAGGAATTGCAGATGCTGGAAAATTGAAGGTCGACTAAAATGCTCGGAGAAACTCAGCGGGTGAGGCTGCATCTATAGAGGGAAGGAAATTATTTCCTTCGCTCCAGAGATGCTGCCTCACCCGCTGAGTTTCTCCAGCATTTATGTCTACCCTACTCCTTGTGGTCTGTTATAATGCGAGCTTACTGTATAGATTTAATGTTATTCCAGGTGATTTATTTGTCACGTGTGCGACCGCAGCGTGACATACAGCGATTGACTTCACGTTGGGTTGTTTGTTGTTGTACCGGGCGTGCAGTGACTGTACCTGTGCAACAATTTGTTCAAACACTGCTTCAGCTCCTTGTCTTCCTCCCCCACGATGACGTGCGTGACGTCTTCAGAGGTTTGATTAAACCGAACTCCACCTCCAAAGTTGATCATCCGCCTTAACTGGTCCAACTTTTTACCGCCAAATCCAGAGAGATAGATCTGACAAACAGACATCCACACGTCAGATATTTTTAATACCGAAAAAAACAACTTTGGGCTTTGTAGATCAGTGTCGCTCATGCTACGAGTCATACTGTGGATCCGCCCACTAGTTTTTAATAGAAAGCCCTTTTCCCTTTAGGGACTGTCCCACTGTAGCAATACACTATGGGTAACTTCATCTTAACAGACAGCTCATGACTGGGAGAGAAAAGGGCCTGTCCCACTTTCCCGATTTAATCACGAATTCACCCGAGATTTCAAACTCGCAGAATGTTGGTAATGAGTCCGTAGGAGTCCGTGGATATATCGTAGCGGCTCGGTATGCCAGCCGTGGATACTCGGGGCATCAGGTAAGGCGGGACGTTTTTTCCAGCCTGATGAAAAATGTCCACGAGTAACAAAATAGCCCCGAGTACCTACGGCTGGGATAACGAGCCGCTACGATATCTCCACGGACTCCTACGGACTTGTTGCCAACATTCTGCGAGTTTGAAAACTCGGGAGAATTCGTGAATAACTCAGGAGAATCCGTGAATAACTCGGGAAAGTGGGACAGGCCCTTTTCTCTCCCAGTCATGAGCTGTCTGTTAAGATGAAGTTACCTTTGCTGTATTGCTAATAAAACTCTTTGGATCCTAATCACTGTGTGCCAGTTAAGACAATCCAACATGGTGCAGAAAACTCGGACCCACTCCTTGGATCCTAAAACAATAAACTAAAACAGAAAAAAAAACCCCACCATGTTGTATTGTCGTAACTCACACACACACAGTGATTAGGATCCAAAGACTTTTTATTAAGACTCATAGCATGAATGACCCCGATCTACAGATTTTAAACAATGGCGCCATAAACGGCGGCGCCCGCGTGTAAATAAATACGCACAAAGCATTTCACGCTGCGGTCGCACACGTGACAAATAAATCACCTGGAATAACTCAGCACTTTGCGCCTTTATTTTGTAAACCAGCAGCTGCAGTTCCGTGCGTCTACAATTTACCCTCCCACAGATGCTGCCTGACCCGCTGAGTTGCTCCAGCATTTTGCGTTTTGTTATTATATATCTATATTACTAAAAGTCTGATCTTGACCGCTTTTGGCCCACTGTGGTGCGATTTCCAAGAGAACGCCGCCATCTACGGCCGTTATTTTTGGCCACCTCGCTTAGAGCCCCCCTTCGCCTTCCGGGACCGGAGGATTTTTCCCATTGATGAAAAATCAGAGAGATATTAATGTTTTTTTTAAACTCTCCATTCTCTCTGCTGCCCCCGCTGGCGGCAGGGGGGAGGGACTATGAAACCCAGAAGTGTAGTCCCTCACTCACTCTGCAAGATGGAGGAAGCCAGAGGTTCACGTCTCTCTGAGCTCTGAATAACACTGAACACATGTCTACTCAACTGTGAGTGCCCTTAATGTGGTTTGAAAATGAAGATATGGTTGGGTTGAAGTAAAAATGCACTGCTAATGGCTGTTTGGGTTGAAATAAAAATGCACTGCTAATGGCTGTTTGGGTTGAAGTAAAATGCACTGCTAATGGCTCTTTGGGTTGAAGTATAAATGCACTGCTAATGGCTCTTTGGGTTGAAGTATAAATGCACTGCTAATGGCTCTTTGGGTTGAAGTAAAAATGCACTGCTAATGGCTCTTTGGGTTGAAGTAAAATGCACTGCAAATGGTTGTTTGGGTTGAAGTGAAATGCACTGCAAATTGTTGTTTGGGTTGAAGTAAAAATGCACTGCAAATGGTTGTTTGATTTTAGGTAAAACGCTACCACTTATGGCTGTGATTTTTGCCCATCTTACTCGGTCCCCCTCCACTGATCAGGTGCAGAGTATTCTTCCCATCAATGAAAAATAAAAGTGTTATTAGTGTTTAAAAAATGCTGGTTAGAATCTCTCTCCTATCAATCACGCCATGAAGGCCACACCTTTTCCGGTGGAAGGGGGAGGGATTATAAAACCCGGAAGTGTGGGTGTGGCTCAGTCTCTGTATGATGGGGGAGGGAGAGGTCACCACTCTGTCTGAGCTGTGAATCAACTGAACACACTGAATGTCTACTGCACTGTGAGTGTGGTGTTTTGTGTGGTTTTATGGTGGTTTCACCTTGCTTGAAATGGTATGAAACTGCATTTGAATGTGGTGGCCTTGCACCCTGCATGAAATGGTATGAAACTGCATTTGAATGTGGTGTTGTTGCACCCTGCATGAAATGGTATGAAACTGCATTTGAATTTGGTGGCCTTGCACCCTGCTCTAAGAGGTAAGAAACTGCCCTTGAATTTGGTGCCCTTGCACCCTGCTTGAAATGGTAGGGAAATGGATTTGAATTTGGTGGCCTTGCACTTTGCTTGAAATGGAATTTCAAGGAATAGCCGTGAGTCAACTGCCAGCCCACCAGCCGTGAGTGAGCTGCCAGCACATCAGGTTTGAGGGACTGAGCTGCCACCCCAAGAATCCATTTGGCCCACAATGTCCATATTAGCCCTCTGGAGACCAGTAGTCCCTGCAGCCAACAACACCCACACCAGCTCTCCAGAAAGCCCCCCCCCCCTCCCCACTGGCCATCATTATTGGAATTGGTGGACAGGTGGAATATTGCGTCGGGGGACCAGCCCTCCCGTTCCTAAAGTTATCGGAGCAGAATCATGCCATTGGTCCATCAAGTCTAATCCGCCATTCAATCCTGCCAGATCTATCTCTCCCTCCTAACCCCATTCTGCTGCCTTCTCCCCATAACCCGACGCCCGCAGTCATAAAAAATGTTTGTGTGTGATCAAAAATGAAGCATTACAGTTTATCTTTACAGTTCCCGTCATTGTAATGATCCCGTGATACAACTCGCTGGAAGCAAGTTTAAACACGCTTACTTTGCATCCATCCAACAAGTCCTCTGGGACGACAGAAAGAGTGAGATCCAAGGCTTCGAGCTGGTGGTCAGGCATCTCCACCCGAGTGGTCATGGCGGAGGTGAGTGCAGTCTCATTGATGCCGTTCATGCTGATGTTGGCAATGTGGCTCACGTCCGATAGAGGTCGAGCTGAGGAAAGGCAAAGCGGCAAACGTAACGCAGTCAATGAAATGAGTGAAACGCATCTTGCAGCCGAGAATAAATCTACAGCATGATGCCCACTTTAGTGAAAGGCCTGGATAGGGTGGATAGGGTGGATGTGGAGAGGATGTTTCTTCCTGTGGAGAGATAGATCTTAAAGATAGCGGAGTCAAGGGATATGGGGGAGAAGGCAGGAACGGGGTACTGATTGGGGATGATCAGCCATGATCACAGTGAATGGCGCTGCTGGCTCGAAGGGCCGAATGGCCCACTCCTGCACCTGTTGTCTATTGTCTTTCCAATAGTGGGAGAGTCTAACTCCAGAGGTCACAGCCTCAGAATAAAAGGACATACCTTTAGGAAGGAGATGAGGAGGAATTTCTTTAGTCAGAGGGTGGTGAATCTGTGGAACTCATTGCCACAGAAGGCCGTGGCCAAGTCAATTGATATTTTTAAGGCAGAGATTGATAGATTCTTGATTAGTACGGGTGTTAGAAGTTATGGGGAGAAGGCAGGAGAATGGGGTTGAGAAGGAAAGATAGATTAGCCATGATTGAATGGCGGAGTAGACTTGTTGGGCTGAATGGCCTAATTCTGTTCCTATGAAATACTTTAGAGTCATACTGTAGAAATTGGCCCTTTGGCCCAACTTGCCCATGCAACCAACATGTCCCATCTACATTAGTCCTACCTGCCTGCGTTTGGCCCATATCTTCCAAACCTGTCCTATCCATGTACCCGTCTTTAACATTACGATCATCCCAGCCTCAACTACCTCCTCCAGCAGCTCGTTCCACACACCCACCACCCTTTGTGTAAAAAAGTTACGCCTCGGGTTCCTATTCAATCTTTTCCCCTTCACCTTAAACCTGTGTCTTGTGGTTCTCGATTCCCCTACTCTGGTAGCTTTCTGAGCGTTGACCAAGCGCAGGCTCGGCGATCGCTTCGTCCAACACCTTCGCTCAGTTCGCGCTAACCAACATGATCTCTCGGTGGCTCAGCACTTCAACTCCCCTTCCCGGTGCTGGCTCGAAGGGCCAAATGGCCTACTCCTGCACCTATTGTCTATTCCGAATCCGACCTTTCTGTCCTGGGCCTCCTCCATTGCCAGAGTGAGGCCCAGCGTAAATTGGAGGAGCAGCACCTCATATTTTGCTTGGGTAGTTTACACCCCTTCAGTATGAACATTGACCTCTAATATCAGATAGTCCTTGCTTTCTCCCTCCTTCCCCCCCTTCCCAGCTCTCCCACAAGCCTACTGTCTCTGCCTCTTCCTTTCTTCCCCCCCCCCCCCCCCCCCCCGACATCAGTCCGAAGAAGGGTCGAGACCCGAAACATCGCCTATTCCTTCTCTCCGTAGTTGCTGCCTCACCCGCTGAGTTTCTCCAGCATTTTTGTCTACCTTAGCATTTACTCGGTCTATTCCTCTCATGATGGTGGTGATGTGATCGGAGTGGATCCATATCCCTTTATTTCCTGCGATCATTGTGCCTATTTAAAAGCTTCTTAAACACCACTCTCGTATCTACCTCTACCAACCCCCGCCAATGCTTTCCAGGCACCCATCATCCTCTGTGTAAAAAAAAAATTGTCCCACACAACTCCATTATATTTCCCCCCGCTCACCTGATAGCTACGCTCTCTAGTGTTGGACATTTCCGCCCTGGGAAAACAGTTCCGACTGTCCACTATATGTGCCTCACAATTTATATCGTCACCCCTCACCCACCCACCCACGTCCCTGAGAAAAATGAGCTTGGCTTGATTGTAATTATGTATAGTATTGATTGGATAGCATGCCAAAAAAAAAAAAAAGCTTTTCACTGTACCTCTGTCAGCATGACAATAATAAATCTAAACCTAATTAAATAACCCCAATTGACATGGTTTTGCATAACCACAACTTGATGAAGGGCCTGTCCCACTTTCACGACCTCATTCACGACCTCTGCCGAGTTTGCCCTTGACTCGTACTCGCAGCATGGTCGCCACGAGGTTGTAGCCGGCTGCGATGCTAGTCGTAGGTACTCGTGGCATCAAGTAGGTCAGGGCGTTTTTTCTAGCACGATGAAAAAAATGTCCACGAGTAAAAAAGGTTGTGAATTAGGTCGTGAAAATGGGACAGGCCCTTTAGAAAATCAGGACTCGAGGGCCTAAGCTAAAGGGAGAGGTTGAGCAGGCGAAGACTTTATTCCTTAGAGTGCGAGAGGATGGAGGGCGATCTATCAGAGGCAGGAGAATGGGGTTAGGAGGGAGAGAGAGATCAGCCATGATTGAATGGCTGTGTAGATTTGATGGGCCGAATGGCCTAATTCTACTCCTATCACTTATGATCTTATGACCATCGCCAGGCCAGATCAACCCCCAAATCAACCCAGTGTCCCGGCCAGGACAACAGGCCTTGAAGGCCAAGATAAGAGCGTGTTGTTAAGAAAGTTGAAACTTGAAGGGCACAAGTTGGCAGCAGGTACATGGCGACTCTGCCTTGGTGAAGTTTAGTTCAGAGATACAGAGCTGGTAACAAGTTCTTTGGCCCACCGAGTCCGCACCGACCAGCGGTCCCTGCACACTAGCACTATCCTACACTAGGGACATATTTTTTTACATTTATACCAAGCCAATTAACCTGGAGCGTGATGAAACCAAAGCTCATGGAGAAAAACCAACGCAGGTCACGGGGAGAAGGTACAAACTCCATACAGACGAGCACCCGTAGTCAGGATCGAACCCGGGTCTCTGGTGCTGTCAGGCAGCAACTCTACCGCTGTGCCGCCCCTGGTAGAGATTGTAGTATTCGTACGCTACGATCGTTGCAGTTTTTGTCCTCATCGATGATTTTGTTTATCTATCCGTAGACAAAAATGCCGGAGAAACTCAGCGGGAGAGGCAGCGTCTATGGAGCAACGGAAATAGGCGACGTTTCGGGTCAAGACCCGAAACGTCGCCTATTTCCGTTGCTCCATAGACGCTGCCTCACCCGCTGAGTTTCTCCAGCATTTTTATCTACCTTCGATTTTCCAGCAGTTCCTTCTTAAACATTTTGTTTATCTATAGTATGATTTTACCAAATTGTATGCAGAACAAAGAATTTCACTCCACCTAGGTGCATGTGACAATAAAGTATGGTTGAAAGATTTCGGTACCTTTCGTATTAAAACAATTTAGAAATATCAAACCCGACACCACCCGTGAGAAAAAAAAAGAAAAAACGCAATTTCTGTTCTCCTTACGGTTCAGTGCATCTCCAATATTTGTCGGGGTTGAGGTGCTTGGAGCCGATTTTCTGTCTGATTCAACCTTATAATGGCCTTCGTCTTGGCAAGCACCCTGCTTTATGGAGTCAAAGAACCACTGGATGGACACGCAGTATATATTCCACTTTTGTGCGCATTCATACTTCTGACCTGGGCAAAGAGCAGAAAGCACAAGCAGATTATTGGCTCATACAGTTGAATTTATTCATTCATTCTATTTTACTGTGGTGTTATGATCATAGGTTATCACACTCAAAAGTGTTTAATAAATAATGAAAAAAAATGCTATTGGCCAAGTAGGCCAAGTATTTGGGCAGTGGGCAGGTGCTATAGACCTGCACGGGAAGGTAGACGCCCCCACAAGTCTCGGGCAGATGGGGCTCGTCAGCCTGGGAAGGCAGTCCATCTAGGAGAGGGAAAACTCTGATTTAAAACCTCCACTGCCTTGTCGCCATATCCAGTCATGGAAAAGGCTCCAGGAGTAAACCTCAAGAAAATCCGGAGTCGGAGCCCCTAAGGCAGTTCGTCGTTCAAGTCACTTTTATTTCTATAGCACATTTAAAAAACAACTCTCGTTGGCCAAAGTGCTTTACATTGGTGGAGGTACTAACGTTATACAACAGTGGTTCATAGATTAAGTACATACATAAATACAGCCCTCAGAGGACGTCAAGAAAGGTGAGTTTTAAGTCGCGACTTAAAAGAGTCGATGGAGGGGGCCGTTCTGATGGGAAGGGGGATGCTGTTCCACAGTCTAGGAGCTGCAACCGCAAAGGCGCAGTCGCCCTTGAGCTTATGCCTAGACCGCGGGATGTTCAGTAACCCCAAGTCGGCTGATCTGAGGGACCTGGAGGCGGTGTGGTGGGTAAGCAGACTTTTGATGTAGGTGGGGGCTTTGTAGACATAAAGGAGGATCTTGAAATTTATTCGGAATCGCACAGGGAGCCAGTGGAGAGAGGCCAGGATCGAGGTTGTAGTCGTTGTCTACAACCTCGCTCTGGCAGCTCCTGCGACGGCGCTGGTGCCAAACTGTAACGGCCCTGCTATTCCTTTGGATCGATCAGCGACGTGGAGAGGGGGGACGTGCTGTATGGGCAACAGCCTGTCCTCCATATGACATCTCCCAGGCTTGCATCCAACACCTGCAAACTTGGATGCATCACCCTTCAGTTATGACCGAAGGGGGCCTACTATATTTGAATGTGTTATCATGATTTAAGGTTATCACGCACAAAAGTGTTGAATAAATAACGAATTAAAATATTATTGGCCAAGTGTGTAGGCATACAAGGAACTTGCGTACACTCACTCATTCAGTCAGAATAATTATTCTGCCTGTAACAAAAGTCGTTCGGATATCGTACAGAACAGAAACAGCCCATCTCATCCAATGCCAACAAAGATGCCCCGTCTGAGCTAGTCCCACCTGTCCACGTTTGGCCCATATCAATAGACAATAGGTGCAGTAGTAGGCCATTTGGACCTTCGAGCCAGCACTGCCATTCAATGTGATCATGGCTGATCATCCCCAATCAGTACCCCGTGCCTTCTGCCCATATCCCCCGACTGCTATTTTTAAGAGCTCTATCCAGCTCTCTCTTGAAAGCATCCAGAGAACCGGCCTCCACCGCCCTCTGAGGCAGAGAATTCCACAGACTCACCACTCTCTGTGAGAAAAAGTGTTTCCTTGTCTCCGTTCTAAATGGCTTACTCTTTATTCTTAAACTGTGGCCCCTGGTTCTGGACTCCCCCAACATCGGGAACATGTTTCCTGCCTCTAGAGTGTCCAAGCCCTTAACAATCTTATATGTTTCAATGAGATTCCCTCTCATCCTTCTAAACTCCAGAGTGTACAAGCCCAGCTGCTCCATTCTCTCAGCATATGCCAGTCCTGCCAGGGGCCACAGTTTAAGAATAAGGGGTAAGCCATTTAGAAGAGATGGGGAAACATATTTTAACACAGAGGGTTGTGAATCTGTGGAATTCTCTGCCTCAGAAGGCAGTGGAGGCCAATTCTCTGGATGCTTTCAAGAGAGAATTAGATAGAGCTCTTAAAGATAGCGGAGTCAGGGGATATGGGGAGAAGGCAGTAACGGGGTACTAATTGTGGATGATCAGCCATGATCACAGTGAACAAGCAAAGAGTAGGAGTGAACGGGTCCTTTTCAGAATATCGGGCAGTGGCGAGTAGAGTGCCGCAAGGCTCGGTGTTGGGGCCGCAACTGTTTACCATATATATTAATGATTTGGAAGAGGAAATTAGGACAAGTTTGCGCATGACACAAAGCTGGATGGCAGTGTGAACTGTGAAGAGGATGTTAGGAGGTTGCAGGGTGACCTGGACAGGTTGAGTGAGTGGGCAGATGCGTGGCAGATGCAGTATAATATAGATAGATGTGAGGTTATCCACTTTGGTGGCAAAAAACAAGGGGGCAGATTTTTATCTCAATTGGGTTAAGTTAGGTAAGGGGGAAGTGCAGCGAGACCTGGGTGTCCTTGTACATCGGTCACTGAAAGTTGGCGTGCAGGTACAGCAGGCAGTGAAGAAAGCTAAAGGAATGTTGGCCTTCATAACAAGAGGATTTCAGTATAGGAGTAAAGAGGTTCTTCTGCAGATGTATAGGGCTCTGGTAAGACCACATCTGGAGGATTGTGTACAGTTTTGGTCTCCTAATTTGAGGAAGGACATCCTTGTGATTGAGGCAGTGCAGCGTAGGTTCATGAGATTGATCCCTGGGATGGCGGGACTGTCATGAGGAAAGATTGAAAAGACTAGGCTTGTATTCACTGCAGTTTAGAAGGATGAGGAGAGATCTTATAGAAACATATAAAATGATGAAAGGACTGGACAAGCTAGATGCAGGAAAAATGTTCCCAATGTTGGGCGAGACCAGAACCAGGGGCCACAGACTTATAATTTGGCCTCCACTGCCCTCTGTGGCAGGGAATTCCACAAATTCACAACTCTGGGTGTAAAAAAGGAGGCCATTTAAGACTGAGGTGCGAAAAACTATTTTCACCCAGTGTTGTGAATTTGTGGAATTCCCTGCCACAGAGGGCAGTGGAGGCCAAATCACTGGATAGATTTAAGAGAGAGTTAGATGGAGCTCTAGGGGCTAATGGAATCGAGGGATATGGGGAGAAGGCAGGCATGGGTTATTGATTGGGGACGATCAGCCATGATCACAATGAATGGCGGTGCTGGCTCGAAGGGCCGAATGGCCTCCTTCTGCACCTATTTTCTATGTTTCTACGAATGGCGGTGCTGGCTCGAAGGGCCGAATGGCCTCCTCCTGCACCTATTTTATATGTTTCTATTGTCTATACACAAGGTGGGGAAATCGGCGTAGAGGGTGCCATTACCTTTAGCTTCGTGCACAATGAGGTGTGTGCATTCGTTTATCTTCAGCTGTCCGGTGTAGCGACCCCCGTTCTCCAGGGTAGCTCGCTGCACCTCCTGCCTGTCCGAGCTGCTGAGTCCCGTCACACAGATGGTGCAGCCCAGGAACGGGGGGCAGAGGTGCTCTTCCATGTTCACATCTGCAAGGTCAATCATTCTGCTCGGGAGAAAGCAAAAGTCACATCTGTATCCGTAATTGTAGATTAACCCTTATTAATCCATGCCATTTATAATCTCCACTACACATTTTATATATTTATAAAATTTATATACATATATGCATGTCACCCATTACATGGTATTACGGTACTACACTAACGAGGACAGCCAGCTCTCAGAAGCCACCGAGCTGGGTATGAATGACTGGCAGTTTGAATGTTCTGAATTACTTACGGAATAAAGACAAATCTTTCACTATGCATGTGGTCGTGGAACATTCACAAACAGTAATGATGCAGTTAAATTATTTCATTGTGAGTGAAGCCTCTACACCCAGCTCAAAATGAAATACTTATACTTTCGGCTTTAGAGATACAGCGTGGAAACAGGTCCTTCGGCCCACCGAGTCTGTGCCGACTAGTGATCACCCTGTACACCAGCATTATCCTACACGCTAGGGACAATTTACAGAAGCCAATTAACCCACAAATTGGAATGGAACAGACAATAGACAATGGGTGCTGGAGTAGGCCATTTGGCCCTTCGAGCCAGCACCGCAATTCAATATGATCATGGCTGATCATCCCCAATCAGTACCCCGTTGCTGCCTTCTCCCCATATCCCCTGACTCCGCTATTTTTAAGGTTAGGAATATTGGCCTTCATAACAAGAGTTCAAGTTCAAGTTAGTTTATTGTCATGTGTCCCTGTATAGGACAATGAAATTCTTGCTTTGCTTAAGCACACAGAAAATAGTAGGCATTTACTACAAAACAGATAAATGTGTCCATATACCATGATATAAATATATACACACATGAATAAATAAACTGATAGTGCAAATAACAGAAAGTGGTTGGTAATAATCAGAGTTTTGTCCGAGCCAGGTTTAATAGCCTGATGGCTGAGGGGAAGTAACTATTCCTGAACCTGGTTGTTGCAGTCTTCAGGCTCCTGTACCTTCTACCTGAAGGTAGCAGGGAGATGAGTGTGTGGCCCGGATGGTGTGGGTCTTTCATGATACTGCCAGCCTTTTTGAGGCAGCGACTGCGATAGATCCCCTCGATGGAAGGAAGGTCAGAGCCGATGATGGACTGGGCAGTGTTTACTACTTTTTGTAGTCTTTTCCTTTCCAGGGCGCTCAAATTGCCGAACCAAGCCACGATGCAACCGGTCAGCATGCTCTCGACTGTGCACCTGTAGAAATTAGAGAGAGTCTTCCTTGACAATCCGACTCTCCGTAATCTTCTCAGGAAGTAGAGGCGCTGATGTGCTTTTTTGATGATTGCATTAGTGTTCTCGGACCAGGAAAGATCTTCAGAGATGTGCACGCCCAGGAATTTGAAGCTCTTGACCCTTTCAACCATCGACCCGTTGATATAAATGGGGCTGTGGGTCCCCCTCCTACTCCTTCCAAAGTCCACAATCAGTTCCTTGGTTTTGCTGGTGTTGAGGGCCAGGTTATTGCGCTGGCACCATATGGACAGTTGCTCGATCTCTCTTCTGTACTCTGACTCATCCCCATCAGTGATACGCCCCACAATAGTGGTGTCGTCAGCGAACTTGATGATGGAGTTCGCACTGTGGTTCGCTACGCAGTCATGGGTATAGAGTGAGTACAGCAGGGGGCTGAGCACGCAGCCTTGAGGTGCTCCCGTGCTGATTGTTATTGAGGCTGACACATTTCCACCAATACGAACAGACTGTGGTCTGTGGACGAGGAAGTCGAGGATCCAGTTGCAGAGGGATGCGCAGAGACCCAGTTCTGCGAGTTTGGTAACCAGTTTGGAGGGGATGATTGTGTTAAATGCCGAGCTGTAATCAATGAATAACAGCCTGACATATGAGTTTTTGTTGTCCAAGTGGTCCAGTGCGGAGTGGAGGGCCAGCGAGATCGCATCCACCGTTGATCTGTTGTGGCGGTACGCGAACTGCAGTGGGTCCAGGTTTTTGTCGATGTAGGAGTTGATTTGCTCCATGATCAACCTCTCAAAGCACTTCATCACCACCGCCGTTAGTGCCACTGGTCGATAGTCATTGAGGCATGTCACCTTACTCTTCTTGGGCACCGGTATAATTGATGCCCTTTTAAAGCAGGTGGGGACCTCAGACCTCAGAAGTGAGAGATTGAAAATGTCCGTAAAAACTCCCGCCAGTTGGTCCGCACAGGTTTTTAGAACACGGCCGGGTATACCATCAGGACCAGGTGCTTTTCGGGGGTTCACCCCTCTGAAGGATTTCCTGACATCGGCCTCTGTGACTGAGACTGAAATGCCATCGCAGCGAATGGGGGATCGGGAAGGCACATCAGTATTCTCCCTGTCAAAGCGTGCGTAAAATGCATTGAGCTCGTCAGGGAGTGATGTTACACCGGCATTCGAGCTGCCTCCTGGTTTTGCCTTGTAGGAGGTGATTGCATTCAGACCCTGCCACAGCTGCCGAACATCTGTCTCGTCCTCCAGTTTGGAGCAGAAGTCCCTTTTGGCCTTTCTGATGGCCTTACCAAGGTCGTATCTGGTCTTCATGTAGGCCACTGTATCATCGGAGGTGAATGCCCTGTGTCTGGGATTTCAAGAGGATTTCAGTATAGGAGTAGAGAGGTTCTTCTGCAGTTGTGTATGGCTCTGGTAAGACCACATCTGGAGTATAGGGTACAGTTTTGGTCTCCTAATTTGAGGAAGGACAACCTTGTGATTGAGGCAGTGCAGCGTAGGTTCACGAGATTGATCCCTGGGATGGCAGGACTGTCATATGAGGAAAGATTTAAAAGATTAGGCTTGTATTCACTGGAGTTTAGAAGGATGAGGGGGCATCTTATAGAAACATACACTATTCTAAAAGAACTGGACAAGCTGGATGCAGGAAAAAAATTCCCAATGTTGGGCGTCCAGAACCAGGGGCCACACTTAGAATAAAGGGAAAGCCATTTAACACTGAGGTGAGAAGAAACTTTTTCACCCAGAGTGTTGTGAATTTGTGGAATTCCCTGCCACAGAGGGCAGTGGAGGCTAAATCACTGGATGGATCACTGGCGGGAAGAAGAAAGGAAGAGGAGCCAGTGGGCTCAGGGATAGCTGAGAAGGGGAAGAGAAAGTAGTGATTATCTGAAATTAAAGGTCAATGTTTATACCGCTGAGGTGCAAACTGCCTAAGTGAAATATGAGGTGCTGCTCCTCCAATTTACGGTGGTCCTCACTCTGGCCATGGAGGAGGCCCAGGACAGAGAGATTGGATTCGGAATAGGAGGGGGAGTTGAAGTGCTGAGCCTTCAGGTTGGAGGTCAGGTTGGTTATTGCGAACCAAGCGGAGGTGTTCGGCAAAGCGATCGCCAAGCCTGTGCTTGATCTCACCGATGTAGAGCTGCTGACATCTAGGGCAGCGGACACAGAGGCTGTTAGCATTGAACTTTACAAAAATCAAAACAAAGTTTTCAGGTGAGGGGGAAGGTTTAATAGGCACCTCAGCGGAAAACATTTCTACATAGTAAGACCACATCTGGAGTATAGGGTACAGGTGGGTGTATGCATGGGCGGAAATCATGAGGGGAGGGGGCACGTCCCCTCATGTTTCGAGGTGGGGGACAAGCCTCCCCATGTGTTGTAATCTGGATTTTGAAATTCGGTGAAAAAAAGTCTATTAAAAATCTCCGCTTGCCGTGAGTCAGTGGGGGTGTGGCTGATGATCGAGGGCGCCGATTAGACGAGAGACGTCGGTCAGCAGGCAGTGGGAGGGGGAACATGATGATTCAACGCGATGATTGGAGGAGGGAGGTGTCGGTCAGAGGCGGAAGTAGGGGGGTGGGACTGAGGATAGAGCGCGGAGATTGGAGGAGGGAGACGCCCTGGTGGAGCAAAGATCGTAGAGCGGAGCTTGAATCGACCCGTTCGTGGGGCCTTTCATCACCCGGCGCGGCTTGAATTCGGCCGCGGGATCTTCCACCGCCCCGCGGTCAAATTGCTGCGTCGAGGCGATCGAGGCTCCCGATGTTGAAGCCCCCGTGAACGGGCGATGGAAGCTCCCGATGTTACCGTCCACAGGGCCCATGGCTGAAGCCTCGTGCGTGTGTGCGCGCATGGGCGCACGGCCGCCAAGAAATTGTGTCCCCCCCCCCCCCCAGGTTTTGATAGCGATTTCCGCCCATGGGTATATGGAACGAGCTACAAGGGGAGGTAGTTGAGGCAGGTACTATCGCAACATTTAAGAACCTTTATACAGAAACATGGATAGGACAGGTTTAGAGGGATATGGGCCAAATGCAGACAAGTGGGACAACGCCCCCCGGCTCTATGGGGAGAATCCACCACTGACCGAGAAGATCAGGTGGAGAAGGATGAAGCTCGCTGGTCACTGCCACCGCCACCAAGAAATGCCAGCAAACAAGGTCGTGTTGTGGGAACCCACCCTTGGAAGACGTGACCCGCGACGGCCAATCAAGATGATGCTGAAGACGTTGATGGTGGACGCATGTGTAGAGACAAAAGAGGAGCTTGCCAGCTGCATGGAGGACAGAGATGTGTGGTGCGTCCATCACCCTGCCCGTCTGAAACCAGCACCACTGATAGCGTCGCTAATAATGGGACTCGTGTAGATGGGGCATGTTGGTCGGCGTGGGCAGGTTGGGCTGAAGGGCCTGTTTCTATAAGAAGGGGCTTTGGCCGGGAAGCTACAAGCACTCACCTCTGCTGAGCTTTCTCCCAGCATGCACTGACCCAGGATGGAAGTACAATGGGTTTGTGCAGACTGGCCGCCACCAGGTACTTCTTGCTTCCAACCTCCCCAGCGATCAGGTGAGTGACTGAGGTGTTGTAATCACGGATGATGCGACCACCCATCAGCTGGACCCGCTGATGCACATCGTCCTTGGGAGAGAACACAGACCTTATTCAGTCTTCAGCGGTAACGGCTGCAAAACTATCTACCTCATTGGTGACCCTCGGACTATCATAGATCAGGCTTTACCTTGCACTAAACGTTATTCCCTTATCATGTATGTGTACACTGTGGACGGCTCGATTGTAATCATGCATTGTCTTTCCACTGACTGGATAGCACGCAACAATAGCTTCTCATAGTACAAGTGTCAATAAACCAAATTGAAACTGAGAACGTAGCATTATTGGCCCTTTGCGCCTTAGAAAGCATTTCATCGGAATCATAAGGTCAGGAGTAGAATTAGGCCAATCAGCCTATCAAGTCTACTCCGCCATTCAATCATGGCTGATCTATCGCTCCCGCCTAACCCCATGTTCCTGCCTTCTCCCCATAACTCCTGACACACAAGAATCTATCTATCTCTGCCTTAAAAATATCTAGACGGCCTCCATGGCCTTCTGTGGCAAAGAATGCCACAGATTCACCACCCTCTGACTACAGATGCATCACAGCATGGTTTGGGAACAGTTCCATCCAAGAACGCAAGAAATTGCAGAGAATTGTGGACACGGTCAGCCCAGACCATTACACAAAGCAACCTCCCTTCAATTGACGCCTCACGCTGCCTCGTCAAGGCCAGCAGCATGATCAAGGACCAATCTTACCCAGTCTCTCTCCTCTCCTCTCCCAGAAGCATGAAAATGCACACCTCCAGATTCAGGGGCAGTTTCTTCCCAGCTGTTATCAGGCAACTGAACCATCACAACCCCATCCCCCCACTCGCAACAAGGGCAGACCCCCCCCCCGGTCCTCACCTTTCACCCCACTAGCCGGCACATACAACAAATAGTCCTCCGTCAGTTTCACCACCTTCAACGTGACCCCACCACTCGCCACATCTTCCCATCTCCCCCCCTGTCTGCATTCCGCAAAGACCGCTCCCTCTGCAACTCCCTTGTCAATTCTTCCCTTCCCTCCCGCTCCACCCCCTCCCCGGGCACTTTCCCTTGCAACCGCCAGAGATGCTACACTTGTCCCCCCTCGACTCCATTCAAGGACCCAAGCAGTCGTTCCAGGTGCGACAGAGGTTCACCTGTATCTCCTCCAACCTCATCTATTGCATCCGCTGCTCTAGATGTCAGCTGATCTATATCGGTGAGACCAAGCGAAAGGCTTGGCGATCGTGTCGCCGCCGCTCAGCATTTCAACTCCCCCTCCCATTCCGTATCCGACCTCTCTGTCCTGGGCCTCCTCCACGGACAGAGTGAGCACCACCGGAAATTGGAGGAGCAGCACTTCATATTCCGCTTGGGGAGTCTGCATCCTGGTGGCATGAACATTGATTTCTCACAATTCTGTTAACCCTTGCTGTCTCCTCCCCTTCCTACCTCAGCCCTCGGGCTCCTCCTCCTTTTTCCTTTCTTCTCCCCGACTCCCCCCCACCCCCTATCAGTCTGAAGAAGGATTTCACCCCGAAACGTTACCTATTTCCTTCGCTCCATAGATGGTGCTGCACCCGCTGAGTTTCTCCAGCATTTTTGTGTACCTTCCTTCAAACCTCTATGTCTAGTTAGAACAGAGCTGGAGAAGGTGTTTCCACTAGTGGGAGAGAACAAAGGACGATCTAGAATAAATGAACGTTTAGGATGGAGATGAGAAGGAATTTCTTTAGCCAGAGGATGGTGTATCTGTGGAATTCATTGCCACAGACGGCTGTGGAGGCCATCATTTGTGTATTTTTAAAACGGAGACTGACAGGTTCTTGATTAGTAAGGGTTATGGGGAGAAGGCAGGAGAATGGGGTTGAGAGGCAAAGATAGATCAGCCATGATTGAACAGTGGAGTAGACTTGATGGGCCGAGTGCCCAATTCTGGCTCCTGTGACTCAATCAGTAGGGGCACGTAGTAACGCATGGAGCTGCCTCACAGCACCAGAGACCCGGGTTCGATCTATCGCAGTCGCTGCCTCAAAAAGGCTACCAGCATCATCAAGGACCCACACCATCCTGACCACTCACTCATCTCCCCGCTGCCTACAGGTAGAAGGTACAGGAGCTTGAAATCTGCAACATCCAGGTTCAGGAATAGCTACTTCCCCACAGCCATCAGGCTATTAAACTCAACTCAAACAAAACTCTGATCATTAATAGCCCATTGCACTTTATCTGTTTATTCACTGGTCAGCATAGACCCGGTGGGCAGAAGGGCCTGTTTCCACGCTGTATCTCTAATTTAAACTAAAATTGTAAAATTGACCACAGTGTGTAGGATGGTGCTAGTGTACGGAGTGATCACTGGTCGGCACAGACACGATGGGCTGAAGGGCCTTTCCACGCTGTATCTCTAATGTTCAAATCACGATAAATGCCTAATTAAATTGATCATCAAGTCTAAAAAAGGTACAATCATGGTCTTTAAGCCAGAGTAATACTCACTCGGGCTTTCTTCTCAAGGCTGGTGCATGAAACGACCACGTCAGCCATGACCAAGCTGTAGACAGGGTGAACTGCTTCAGGTACATTCCGTTGATGCTGAAGACAAAATATCACCACTTGTGGACCGACAATCCTGCAACCAAGCTGCAGAGCGAAGAGATAAGTTCAATCAGTCATCGAAGCAGAAGGTGGTCATTTGGTCCCTCTCCATCCTAATGCAGAATTCCACCACATTATGGTCACTGTTGCCCATGGGGCCTTGCACAACAAGATCGCTAACTAATCCTTCCTCATTACACAATACCCAGTCTAGGATGGCCTGTCCTCTAGTTGGTTCCTCTACATATTGGTTTAAAAACCCATGCTGTATATATTCTGGGATATCCTCCTCCTCAGCGCAGTTACCAATTTGGTTGGCCCAATCTAAATGTAGATTGAAGTCACCCATGATAACCGGTCTAGATAACCGCTCAAGAATTTCCAGCTTGATGCTATCCCCAACCTCCCTACTACTGTTTGGTGGTCTGTATACAACTCCAACCAGCGTTTTCTGCCCTTGGCTATTTCACAGTTCTACCCATACAGATTCCACAGCATCCAAGCTAATGTCTCTCCTTGCTATTGCATTAATCTCCTCTTTAACCACCTCCTCTTACTTTCGGTCTATCCTTCCTGAATATCAAATCCCCCTGCATGTTTAGCTCCCAGCCTTGGTCACCCTGGAGCCATGTTTCCGTAATTCCCACTATATCATATCCCTTAACTACTAACTGTGCATTCAATTCATCCACCTTATTTCGAATGCTCCTCGCATTAAAGCACAAAGCTTTCAGGTTTGTTTTTCTCATCTCCCTTCTACCTTTTGCTTCTGTCCACCCCTCCTCTGTCTCCTTGCATTGGTTCCCATCCCCCTGCCCTGATAGTTTCAACGTGACCTTTCATACGCTCTCTTTCCGGTTAACTGCACGCACATGCTTGCACGTTGTTGACTCCACCCCCCCCCCCTCCACTGCTTAGTTTAAATCCACCCGTGTAGCACTTCCATACACCAACCACCATGTGTGTGAAAAACTTACAACTCAGATTGCTATAAAATCTTCCCCCCTTCAACTTAAACCTATGTCCTCAGGTTCTCGATTCCATTGTTCTGGGCAAGAGACTCGGTACGTCTACCCGATCTATTCTCCCATGTGGAAACATCTTCTCCACATCCACTCTAACCAGGCCTTTCACTATTTAGTAGGCTTCAATGAGGTACCCCCTCATCCTTCCAAACTCTAGATGTCAAAGGTCAAAACAGTGATTGTTCTACCTGCCACCAACTCCCTCCCCCAACTGCATTCCTTCCTCTAGATTCCCCTTCTATCCTTGTCTCACACCTTTTGTCTTTTCATGGCTAGCCTTTGTCCAACACATTTTGGTATTTAGGGTATCAAACTAACAAATGCAATGCAAATAAATGTTAAATTTTTGCCCTAGGCCCAAAGTTGCAAAATTTTCCTAATTTGACTGCAGTTCAGAGGGGATAAAATAACTCAATCTCGATAACAGCCGTGACATTTCTACTTCAGGAAACAGGGGAGGAGAACAAAGTGTCACAGTGCTTCCATGCTTTAGACTTTAGAGATATAGCGCGGAACCAGGCCCTGTGGCCCACAGAGTCCGCACTGACCCTCCATCACCCCGTACACCTGACCCCCCCCCCCGGAGAAAAGCCATGCGATCACAGGGAGAACCGCACAGACAGCACCCGCAGTCAGGATGGAACCCGGGTCTCTGGCGCTGTGAGGCAGCAACTCTACCACGCCGCCATCGCGCCGCCCCATGTGCTGCATGGATCTATGATTCCAAATAGATATAAGTACACGGATGGATTTAATTCAGTCCCATTTTCATCTGGGCACCATAGGCTGTGTAAAACAGTAACAGTGGGAATTATATTTTGGGTAGACAAAAGTGCTGGAGAAACTCAGCGGGTGCAGCAGCATCTATGGAGCGAAGGAAATAGGCAATGTTTCGGGCCGAAACCCTTCGGTCCATAGATGCTGCTGCACCCGCTGAGTTTCTCCAGAACTTTTGTCTACCTACGATTTTCCAGCATCTGCAGATCCTTCTTAAAAATGGAATTATATTTTGGTTTGTAGAACAGTACAAGACAAGAACAGTCGCTTTGGATCTATGACAGAAATATTTCAAATGTCATTAGAAACGGGAATAGTACCGGAGGATTGGCGTACTGCGCATGTTGTTCCATTGTTTAAAAAGGGTTCTAAGAGTAAACCTAGCAATTATAGGCCTGTTAGTTTGACTTCAGTGGTGGGCAAATTAATGGAAAAGATACTTAGAGATAATATATATAAGCATCTGGATAAACAGGGTCTGATTAGGAACAGTCAGCATGGATTTGTGCCTGGAAGGTCATGTTTGACTAATCTTCTTGAATTTTTTGAAGAGGTTACTAGGGAAATTGACGAGGGTAAAACAATGGATGTTGTCTATATGGACTTTAGTAAGGCCTTTGACAAGGTTCCTCATGGAAGGTTGGTTAAGAAGGTTCAACTGTTGGGTATAAATGCAGGAGTAGCAAGATGGATTCAACAGTGGCTGAATGGGAGAAGCCAGAGGGTAATGGTGGATGGTTGTTTGTCGGGTTGGAGGCAGGTGACTAGTGGGGTGCCTCAGGGATCGGTGTTGGGTCCTTTGTTGTTTGTCATGTACATCAATGATCTGGATGAAGGGGTGGTAAATTGGATTAGTAAGTATGCAGATGATAGGGGGTGTTGTGGATAATGAAGAGGATTTCCAAAGTCTACAGAGTGATTTAGGCCATTTGGAAGAATGGGCTGAAAGATGGCAGATGGAGTTTAATGCTGATAAATGTGAGGTGCTACACCTTGGCAGGACAAATCAAAATAGGACGTACATGGTAAATGGTAGGGAATTGAAGAATACAGTTGAACAGAGGGATCTGGGAATAACCGTGCATAGTTCCTTGAAGGTGGAATCTCATATAGATAGGGTGGTAAAGAAAGCTTTTGGTATGCTAGCCTTTATAAATCAGAGCATTGAGTATAGAAGCTGGGATGTAATGTTAAAATTGTACAAGGCATTGGTGAGACCAAATCTGGAGTATGGTGTACAATTTTGGTCGCCCAATTATAGGAAGGATGTCAACAAAATAGAGAGAGTACAGAGGAGATTTACTAGAATGTTGCCTGGGTTTCAACAACTAAGGACGTCCCAAATAAACATCTGGTGTCAGACCCCACCCTACCGGTCCCTGGCACCAATCTCCCAAGGACGCAGTGGACGACGCTGAATAGATTCAGGACTGGACATGGCCCCTGCTTGGCCAGCCTTCACTAATGGGGCAGCAGTCCAACCCCATGGTGTGCTTGTGGAGAGCAGCAAACAATGCAACACATCATTGAAGCATGCCCTCAACAAAGACTCAAAGGAGGACTTGTCACCCTTCATACAGCAGATCAAGAGGCAACTGCTTGGCTAAAGGACTTTGCATTCGCTAAATAAATAACAACTAAGTTACAGAGAAAGGTTGAATAAGTTAGGTCTTTATTCTCTGGAGCGCAGAAGGTTAAGGGGGGACATGATAGAGGTCTTTAAAATGATGAGAGGGATAGACAGAGTTGATGTGGATCAGCTTTTCCCTTTGAGAAAAGGGAAGATTCAAACAAGAGGACATGACTTCAGAATTAAGGGACAGAAGTTTAGGGGTAACATGAGGGGGAACTTCTTTACTCAGAGAGTGGTAGCGGTGTGGAATGAGCTTCCAGTGGAAGTGGTGGAGGCAGGTTCGTTGGTATCATTTAAAAATAAATTGGATAGGCATATGGATGAGAAGGGAATGGAGGGTTATGGTATGAGTGCAGGCAGGTGGGACTAAGGGAAAAAAGTTGTTCGGCACTGACTTGTAGGGCCGAGATGGCCTGTTTCCGTGCTGTAATTGTTATATGGTTATATGGATCACAATGTCCGTGCCGAACATGACGCAAAGACCATCACTTACCATATTTCCCGGCAATGAAGACGCACCGCCATTTTAAGTTGCTACATTTTGAAAAAAAGGCTGGCGGGACAGGATAAAGGGTTTGGTTTAGTCAGTAGAAAGGAAGATTTGAAACTCCTTCAAGGAGGCAATGTGGAACGGGGAGCCTCCACCTTCACTTGTCCAACAGTGCGCTGTGCGGTTCAGGTCTGAGGGACGGGGACTTCCTGGCTCAGGGAGATCATATAACGGGGAGGGAGAGAGGGAGAGAGGGAGCCTGGGATGGAGCAGCCAGCCTTCTGCCCGGTAGTCACCTGCCAACCACCACCTCCACCAGTTGCCCCGGTGCCGGAGGACAATGGCTGGCTGGCTGGCGGGTGGGCCGGCAGAAGGTGCTGAGGTGGCGGCCAGTTCCTCTGTCCGGACCCGGTGGCCGCTCGCTGCCACCCGAGCTACTGAACGAGTTGCTGTCATGATCCCCTGACCTCCTCCTTCTCAACGTCCCTGCCTTCCCCGCAACTTTACCCCCGACAGCCCAGCCAAATTTGCTGCTTTGTGCAGCCCAGGCCGTGCTGACCCGGGCCAGACTCCCCGCAAGCTGTGACAGGAAAACCACCCCCCAAACCCCACCCCCCCCCCCCCCCCAGCAGCGCTGTCCTTTTACAGCCGCTTCCCACTTTACACAGTACCAGGGTCAAAGGTGTGGAAGGTGTGGCCACACTCCCCCACACCACCCTCTCCTCCTCCCACCACCCCCCCCCCCCCTCACAACACCCCCTCCCCTCACCACCACCCTCTCCCCTCACCCACACCACCACCCTCCTCCCTCGTCCATACCATGGTGGAATATTGGATTGGGGAATGGGTTGCATTGGGGGACCAGGCTTCCCGTGTGACTGGGACCCAATGGGTCCCACTTAGTCTAGTATCCCTCCAGACCTGCCCCATCCATGTACCTGTCCACCTGTTTCATAATTGTTGGGATAGTCCCCGACTCAACTACCTCCTCTGGCAGCTTGTTCCATACACCCACCATCCTTTGTGTGAAAAAGTTACCCCTCAGATTCCTATTAAATCTTCTCCCCTTCACCTTGAACCTATGTCCTCTGGTCCTCGATTCCCTTACTCTGGGCAAGAGACTCTGTGCGTCTACCCGATCTATTCCTCTTATAACTTCTTGACTCTTATACACAATACCCTGACCAATGAAGGCAAACAAACTATGTGTTTGATTGTTTGATGCACTTGTCGCAAGTGACATAAAAATAAAATCCCCATTCGGCAAGATTAAAATATAAAAATACGCACCTTTTTTAGATGGTCATAAGCTGCTCCCTCAAATGGGTCACATACATAAAGCGAATTGTCTTTTATTTTTAAACTAAAAGTTTCATCTTCGTTGACAATCTGCAGAAATTCCTCTGATTGAAATTCTTTAATGGCCTGTAAAACAGGAAAATAATATTGAAGACACAAGGAACTGTACGTGCTAGTTTACAAAAACACAAAATGCTGGAATAACTCAGCGGTGGGCCTGTCTATACAATGGTCCCCACCTGCAACGTCACCTATCCATGTTCTCCACAGATGCTGCCTGACCCGCTGAGTTACTCCAGCACTCTGTGAAACGTCACCTATCCATGTTCTCCACAGGTGCTGCCTGACCCACTGAGTTACTCCAACACTCTGTGAAACGTCACCTATCCATGTTCTCCACAGATGCTGCCTGACCCGCTGAGTTACTCCAGCACTGTGTGAAACGTCACCTATCCATGTTCTCCACAGATGCTGCCTGACCCGCTGAGTTACTCCAACACTGTGTATTTTGTTTAAATAATACAGTGGATTGTCTGTATTTAATGAAATTAAAACTGAAGAGTCTTTGAAGTGTTTAACCAACCTGAAAAGCTTTTGTGAAATATTCAGAATCTTTCTCCTTCGTTTTTATGAATTTCACCAGGAAAGACTCTTGGCTTGCCATTTTCACAATCTATACTGGGAGACAAAAATAACATCATAGCTTTATGGTGAGAGGGGCAAAGTTTAAACGAGATGTGTAGGGCAGGGTTGGTGGTGGAGACAGATACGATAATGGTATTGAAGAGGCTTTTAGACGGACATGTAGATACGGATGCAGGGAATGGAGGAATATGGATTGTGTGGCACAGGAGATTAGTTTATCTTGGCATCACGTTCATTGTGGGCTGAAGGGCCTGTTCCTATGCTGTATTGTTCTATGTTCTATAAGCTCAGTTCTAGTCACCCCCCTGCGCAGGAAGGATGTGGAGGCGTTGGTAAGGATGCAGTGGTGGTTTACCAGAATGACGTGTGAAATAGGGGGGGTATTAGCTAAGGGGAGAGCTTGTGCAGGTTTGTTTTGTTTTCTTGGAACGTCAGAGGCTGAGGGGAGACCTGTATCAAGAAGTCAAGAGAGTGTATTGTCGTGTGTCCCAGATAATTTTTGCATTGCTGCAGCACAACAGGATATTAATAGAAACATAGAAAATAGATGCAGGATGAGGCCATTCGGTCCTTCGAGCCAGCACCACCATTCATTGTGATCATGGTTGATCGTCCCCAATCAATAACCCGTGCCTGCCTTCTCCCCATATCCCTTGACTCCTCTAGTCCCTAGAGCTCTATCTAACTCTCTCTTAAATCCATCCAGTGACTTGGCCTCCACTGCCCTCTGTGGCAGGGAATTCCACAAATTCACAACTCTGGGTGAAAAAGTTTTTCTCACCTCAGTCTTAAATGACCTCCCCTTTATTCTAAGACTGTGGTCCCTGGTTCTGGACTTGGGAACATTTTTCCTGAATCCAGTCCTTTTAAAATTTTATATGTTTCTATAAGATCTTCCCTCATCCTTCTAAACTCCAGTGAATACAATATTGTAGTCACAAATACAGATCAGGTGTCAATAAACAGATAACGTGCAATAGGCTGTTATAGTTCAGAGTTTGTTTGAAGTTGTGTTTAATAGTCTGTTAGAAGTAATAACCTGTTAGAGGGAGAGAGGACAGACCTTTATACTAAGGGTAAAAACGCTAAATACTAGAGAATTTCACTTCAAAGTGAGAGGGGCAAAGTTTAAAGGAGATGAGTGGGTTAAGTTTTTTTTTACAGAGGGTAGTCTTCTTCTTCTTCTTCTTGCGTATGGCGTGCACAGCCTAAAATTGTAAGACAACTTGTTCTGTTTGATCTTCTGTTTCTGCACGCCAGGTTGATTGCATTCGTCGAAACAGGGTGAACCACGTGAAGGTTGCAATTTCCTCACCCCACAGAGGGTGGTGGGTGCCTGGAACATGCTGCCAGAGGTGGTGGTGGAGGCAGATACGATAGTGGTGTTGAAGAGGCTTTTGGATAGGCAGAAGGAATGGGTGGCGTTTGGGGTCGAGAGTAAACTCCGACGTCAAAGGTTAGATCATCCTAACGAGAGGGCCGTCTGTAGTGGCGACTACAGAGGGTCTATGGCCCCGACCACGGGTGAACAAGGGAGGAGGACTGGCTGAACTTTGTTGCCTTCCTCTACAGTGAAGAATGCTGTGGTGGATGTTTGTGTTACATTTTATTGTGTATTGTGTGTTCTCCTTTTTAGAAACATAGGAAATAGGTGCAGGAGTAGGCCATTCGGCCCTTCGAGCCTGCACCGCCATTCAATATGATCATGGCTGATTTCAAGTGTATCGCTGCTGGCAAATTCATTTCACTGCGTGTAATGTGCATGTGACGAATAAAATTGACTTTGACTTTCGATTTAAACCAGCATCTGCAGTTCTTTCCTACACACTTTTAGATGGACACATGAATATGCAGGGAACAACGGAGGGATATGGCTCACGTGCAGGCTTGTAATTGCCCTGTCCCACGGTTCGAGTTCATTCCAAGAGCTCTCCCGAGTTTAAAAAAAATCAAACTCGTGGTAAGCAGGGAGAATGAACATAGCAGGCACGTCGAGCGCGGGGACGTCTCTTAGTGGCTCGTAACGCTAAAGGCAGGTACTCGGGAAGATTCGCTAACGGCAGGTAAGCACGGGAAGACTCGTGAAGATTTTTCAACATGATGAAAAATGTCCACGAGAGCCCCGAGTACCGACGAGTGGGCCATTACCGTAAATCTTCGAGTTCGAATCAGGGCAAACTCGGGAGAAGTCTTGGAATGAACTCGTACCGTGGGACAGGGGTTTAAAGCAAGAGTTTGAGTTGGGAATGCAGGTTTTTCTAATATGGATGAGCCATGATCCTAATGAGAATCAAAGTGCAATTGAGTGGCTGAGCAGACTGCACCAGATTGTAGAGTAGAAATCTGTACAGTACCGATCTCATTCCCATCTGGACACGAGAAATAATGATGACAATGAGCTGAATTACTCACCAATCTAACAATAAGGGGACAAGTTAGTAGAAAGTCACATTACTTCATTAGACCTGCAATGGTGTGACCCGAACACACATGAAAATACAACACATATTTATTAAATCACTTACAGCATAGGATCTGCAGTATGTTACAGCTCCGAGCTGCTACATTACTGACTGGCGTAATGTAAATAGACAATAGACAATAGGTGCAGGAGTAGGCCATTCGGCCCTTCGAGCCAGCACCGCCATTCAATGTGATCATGGCTGATCATCCCAAATCAGTACCCCGTTCCTGCCTTCTCCCCATATTCCGACTGCTATTTTTAAGAGCCCTATCTAGCTCTCTCTTGAAAGCATCCAGAGAACCTGCCTCCACCGCCCTCTGAGGCAGAGAATTCAAACTCTTGATAATATGAAGCACGTACTAGGTGGAGCTACTACTGACAAACACTAGGATTGGCTAGCATGCGATAGCCAATCTACATATCTTCTTGTAGAAATAAGAAACACCGGCGGCTAAGCAATATAAACGGAATATTAAGAACACACTAGCAAAGTTATACAAAATCGCCATATCTAACGGGTGGATTACAAACCCGTCCGGCCCTCGTGCGGTAGGAGACCACCTCAGCCAATCTACAAGACCTTCTCCATCTCTATACCGGAGAAACTCTTCCTCCTTCCACTCATTTCTTTGCAACTGTCCTATTTATGTCCACTGTGTAATTATCCAATTCCCTTTTGAAGCAACAATGGAATCTGTCTCTAACACATCTACAGGCCGAGCGTTCGATTCCACATGCACTGGCAAGGAAGGTTTTTCTCATGTCACCGTTAATTCTCTTCCTCTTTATCTGTGACGTCGAGAAGGGTCTCGACTTGAAACATCGCCTATCCATGTTCTCCATAGATGCTGCCTGACCCGCTGAGTTACTCCAGCACTCTGTGAAGCGCCAGCTATCCATGTTCTCCAGAGATGCTGCCTGACCCGCTGAGTTACTCCAGCACTCTGTGAAGCGTCAGCTATCCATGTTCTCCACAGATGCTGCCTGACCCGCTGAGTTACTCCAGTGCTAGGTGTCCTCTTTTATTAACCATCAGGGTTGCCCCAACGTCCATGCCCCATCTACGCTACTCCCACCTGCCCGTGTTTGTGCCATATCCCTCTAAACCTTTCATCCATGTACTTGTCAAAAAGCCTTTTAAATGTTATAGTTTCTATCTCACCTACCTTCTCTGGCAGCTTATTCCACACACCCATCACCCTCTGCGAAAAGGTTACCTCTTGGGTTCCACTGACTCCATTTATACCTCACGCTGCCTTGGCAAGTCCAGCCGCTTAATCAAGGACGAGTCGCTCCCCTGGCCACTCCCTCTTCTCCCATCGGGCAAAATGTATAGAAGTGTGAAAACGCACACCTCCAGATTCACGGACAGTTTCTTCTCAGCTTTTATCAGGCAACTGAACCATCCCATCACCAACTACGGCACCCGAACCGAACGCAGCCCATAACCCAAAATCATCCGGCCCGCAGGCGTGTTTTTTTTTCCATATTTATCCGGCCCGCCAACTTCCTTCACCTCCGGTACCTGCTGGCCCACGGCGCCCATGCGCATTGACACAAGGAGGCCTGTGCTGGCAACCATAATGGCGGAGCGCCGAGCAGCGGTTGTGCCGCATGCTGCACAAAGCCGCCAGCACGGCCGCGCACCTTCTGCGTCTGGGCTTCACTGTCGGGAACGGAGGTAGACAAAAAAGTTGGGAGAAACTCAGCGGGCGAAACAGCATCTATGGAGCGAAGGAATAGGCGAAGTTTCGGGTCAAGACACTTCTTCAGAAGCGGTTGACGCTGCTCTGAGACCAATCTGAAGAAGGGTGTCGACTTGAAACGTCACCTATTCCTTCGCTCCATAGATGCTGCCTCACCCGCTGAGTTTCTCCAGCCTTTTTGTCTACCTTTGCTTTTTCCAGCATCTGCAGTTCTTTCTTAAACACACTGTCGGGATCGGGGTTGTCAATAGGCCAGGGACGAGTGTGAATATTTGAGCCTCGGCCTTCAGGACACAGCCAAGGCAATGGTCCATAGGTACGCCATGTTGGTGAGCACCCGTCACTAGGGGCCAGTGCTCCGGGTGGCGTCCTCGAAGGGGCTGGATGTACGTGAACAAGTGATTTGATGCCTGCCATCCGGGGCGGGATGGGGGCAGGATTCACGTGTACACGTGATAGATGTGGCCCGCAATCCGCTCAGAGACGTGCGTCCCGGCCCCGATGCAGAACAAGGTTGCCCACCCCTGAACAAGAGAGCAGTCCTGAGCTACTATCTACCACATTGGAGACCTTTGGACTATCTTTAACCAGACCTTACTGGACTTTATCTTGCACTGAATGCTATTCACATTTTTACCTTTATTTGTACACTATTGATGGCTCAAATGTAATCATGCATAGTCTTTTCAGCTGACTGGATGGCACGCAACAAAGCTTTTCACTGTACCTCGGTAACATAAACTAAACTCAAACTATTAAATCTTTCCCCTCTCACCTTAACCCTGTGACCTCTGGTTCTTGATTCACCTACCTTGGGTAAAAGACTGTTTATCTACCATATCTATTCTCCTCTTGATCTTATACACCTCTAATCCTTCTACGCTCCAAGGCATACAGTCCAAGCCTGCCCAAACTCTCACTATAGCTCAGGCCCTCATGTCGTGGCAACATCCTCGTATATCATCTATCTCTTTAGAACCTAACAACATCTTTCCAATAGCAGGGTGACCAAAACTGAACACTATACTCCAACTGTGGCCTCATCAGCTCCTTGTATGGCTGTCACATAAGATCCCATCTCAACTCTGTGACTGATGATGGCCAATGTGCTGAAAACTTTCTTGACCACCTTATCTACATGTGACACCACATCCAAGGAACAACATACCTGCAACTCCTAGATTCCTCTGCTCCACAACACTCCCTTGGACCCTGCTATTCACCGTGAAGGTCCTGCCCTTGTTAAGACTTCCCAAAATGCAACACCTCTCAATTACCAGCATTAAACTCCATTAGCCATTCCTCTGCCCACAGGCCCAACTAATCATGATCCTACTGTAACCTTTTAGGAGGAAGACAAAAATGTTGGAGAAACTCAGCAGGTGAGACATCATCTATGGAGCGAAGGAAATAGGCGACGTTTCAGGTCTCTACCCGAAACGTCGCCCAGTTCCTTCTCTCCATAGATGCTCCCTCACCTGATGAGTTTCTCCAGCATTTTTTGTCCACCTTAGATTGTCCAGCATCTGCAGTTCCTTCTCAAACTCCTGTAACCTTTGATAACCATCTTCGCAATCTATAATACCATCCACTTTAGTGTCATCTGCAAACTTATAAATCCTGTCTTGTATGTCCTCATCCGAATTGTTACTATAAACCACAATCAGAAATGGCCCACCACCAATCCATGAGACATATCATTGTGCCTCAATTATTTTGTCTCACTTCTCCTGCTAGATCCTAGGAGCCAGTCCCAGGGACTTACCCATCCACTTCCCAATCAGTGAACCTGCTGACCTGAAACATCATCGGTCCATTCCCTCCATAGATGCTGAGTTCCCCTAGCACTTTCTTTTTGCACAAGATTCCATCATCTGGTATTTTTTGTGTCTACGTTCTAATTTGAGGAAGGACAATCTGGCTATCGAGGGAGTGCAGCGTAGGTTTACAAGGTTAATTCCCGGGATGGCGGGACTGTCATATGTTGAGAATGGAGCGGCTGGGCTTGTACACTCTGGAGTTTCGAAGGATGAGAGGATATCTTATGAAAAACATATAAGATTGTTAAGGGTTTGGACACGCTAGAGGCAGGAAACATGTCCCCGATGTTGGGGGAGTCCAGAACCAGGGGCCACAGTTTAAGAATAAGGAGTAAGCCATTTACTTTCGAGTGCACTTTCGAGTTCATTTCAAAATTCTTTTATATGTTTTTAAATCGTTGAATGGGCTCGCCCCGCCTTACCTCTCTGAGCTGCTCCACCTATATGCTCCTGCCCGGTGCCTCAGGTCAGCTGATCAGCTGCTCCTTGAGGTACCAAGGTCTAAGCGGAAGCTCAGAGGGGATAGAGCCTTTTCTGTTGCTGCTCCGGCACTCTGGAACACCTTGCCGCTGCACATCAGACAGGCCCCCTCACTGTCCATCTTCAAATCCTCCCTAAAAACACATTTTTATTCTTTGGCTTTCGACACTGGCTGAGGCATTGCTCCTGTTTTTAGTGCTTTTAATGTCTTTTAATTTTTAGTGTGTTTTTTATAGTCCTTCGTTTTACGGTTTTTAATGGTTTTTAATTGTTTGTAATAGCTTTTTGTTCATGAGTTCTCATGTACAGCACTTTGTGGCAACTGCAGTTGTTTAAAGTGCTTGATAAATAAAGTTATATTATTATTATTATTATTATTATTTAGAACGGAGACGAGGAAACACTTTTTTCACAGAGTGGTGAGTCTGTGGAATTCTCTGCCTCAGAGGGCGGTGGAGGCCGGTTCTCTGGATACTTTCAAGAGAGAGCCTAGATAGGGCTCTTAAAGAGTCAGGGGATATGGGGAGAAGGCAGGAACGGGGTACTGATTGGGGATGATCAGCCATGATCACATTGAATGGCGGTGCTGGCTCGAAGGGCCGAATGGCCTCCTCCTGTACCTATTGTTTATGTTTCCCTCACGTCCCGCTGTTAGCCCCCACCCCCCCCCCCCCTCCCCTCCCTCCCCTCCTCTGTCTCTCCTCCTCCCGGCCGGACCTCCTTCAGCCCCAACCCCAGGGCCCGGCCTCCCCCCACCCCCGCTCCCTCTCCCTCTCCCACTCCTTCACCCCGCTGGTGCCGCCGCTCCCTCAACCTCAGCCCCCTACCTCAACCCCCGGTGCCGTCTCTCACTCACTTACCCACCCGCAGGCCCGCCGGCCGCCGCCTGTCTGTCCCAAAGTTCCTACAGCGGTTGGATCATTGCTTTGGTCCGTCTGCCCGTCCGTGGATTCCCGCCACCGCCAGAACCAGGACCCCGTTGCCTGAGAGACGGCGGCTGCCCGCGCCGCTGCCTGAGTAGAGTTGCAGCGCGGCGCCTCGAGAGGGAGGGGCCATGGGGAGAGGGGCGGGGCCACGGGAGTGGGTGTGGCCATGAGGAGAGGGGGAGGGGTCATGGGGATAGGGGGGCAAGGGGGGAGGGGCCATGAGATAGAGGGTGAGGGGAGGGGCCATAGGGGAGGGCGGGCCAATAGGAGAGGGGGAGGGGCCATATGGAGAGGGGGAGTGGCCCATAGGGAAGGAGAGGGGCTATGATGAGAGGGGAGGGTGGGCATAGGGAGAGGGACTATGATGAGAGCGGGGATGGTTGTGGGGATAGGTGGGAGGGCGCCATGGGGAGAGTGGGGGTAATGGGGAGAGGGGTGAGGGGCCATGGTGAGAGTGGGGCAATGGGGAGAGTGGGAGGGAGCCATGGGAGAGAGGGGGAGGGCCATGTGGAGAGGGCTGGTGTGGGGGGAGGCCATAGGGAGAGGGGGAGGCCATGGGGGAGGGTTGTGGGGAGAGGGGGAGGGGCCATGGGGATAGAGGGGGAGGCCATGGGGATAGAGGGAGAGGGGAGGGGCCATGGGGAGAGGCCATATGGAGAGGGGGGGCCATGGGGAGAGGGGGATGGTTGTGGGGAGAGGGGGAGGGGCCATGGGGATAGAGGGCGAGGGGCCATGGGGAGAGGCCATATGGAGAGGGGGATGGTTGTGGGGAGAGGGAGGGGCCATGGGGAGAGAGGGCGGGGCCATGATGAGAGGGGGAGGGGCAATGGGGGTGGGCAGGGGCCAGGGATGGGCTTGGTGATCTGCAGGGGGCCCCTCTGTCCCTCTCTGCCCCCAGGTCCCCCCCATATTTTGTAGCGATTTCCGTGCCTGAGGAAGATGCGACCAGCTTAAATGGGGCATCTCGGTTAGCATTGACGTTGGGCCGAAGGGCCTGTTTCTGTGCTGTATGACCCCGATTCCAGCTTTCATTGCCATACTGTGCTCTGACTTGTGACTACATGTGAGGTCATTTTTGAATGGGCATTGAGGTTGGGTGGCTTTCATGAAGAATGTTTCTCTCGTGTTGAAGGTCTTCTTCTTCTTGCGTATGGCGTGCACAGCCTAAAGTTGTAGGACAACTTGTTCTATTTGATCTTATTTGATTGTGCACACCGGGTTGATTGCATTCGTCGAAACAAGGCGGACCACGTGAAGGTTGCAATCTTCCACCCCATTGAAGGTCATCAAAATATTTATCCTAAAATCCACTACTACGGAATTCAGAAGAAACTCTGATACCTAAATAACAGTGAGAATGTGAAACTTGTTCCTGCAGGCAGTTCATTGAAGGTCAATGCTCTTACGACAGTGGAATTGATTGTAGACTTTAGGAGAGCTCCCCCTCCCCTCACCCCACTCACCATCTGTCACATCTGTGGAATCTTTTAAGTTACTGGGAACCATCATCTCCAAGGACCTCAAATGGGGGGCTACCATCGACTCCACAGTCAAAAAGGCACAACTGAGGATGTACTTCCTACGGCAGCTGAGGAAACACAATCTGCCACAGGCAACGATGGTCCAATTCTAGAGTCTGTACTCACTTTCTCCATCATGGTCTGGTTTGGCTCAGCCACCAAGCACGACATCCGGAGGCTGCAGCGAATCGTCCGATCAGCTGAGGTTATTGGCTGCAACCTTCCCTCCATTGATCAACTGTACACTGCAAGGGCCAGGAAGCGAGCGGGCAAGATCATCTCTGACCCCTCTCACCCTGGCCACAAACTCTTTGAATCACTGCCCTCTGGAAGGCGACTCCGGACTGTCAAAGCTGCCACAGCCAGACATAAAAACAGTTTTTATCCACAATTAGTAGCTCTACTCAACAGCCAAAAATCTGTAGCCTCCCTTTGATCTGGTATTTTGTTGGTTCACATGCTTGATCAATGGTGTTTTATCATTAATGTTTTATTATCATTAATGTTTAGTGTTTTCTGAGTCATTCGTAACTGCCACTGTATGTCATGCTGTTACTTGTGAGTGGAGCACCAAGGTAAATTCCTTGTATGTGAATACTTGGCCAATAAACTTACTGACTTACTTACAGGCGACTGGTGGTCCACCCTCTCTGCTAACCCGGGCAAAATTAGAGTCTGTTGTCACCTTCTCCATCATGGTCTGGTTTGGCTCAGCCACCAAGCACGACACCTGGAGGCTGCAGCGAATCGTCCGATCAGCTGAGAAGGTTATTGGCTGCAACCTTCCCTCCACTGCCAGGGCCAGGAAGCGAGCGGGTAAGATTATCTCTGACCCCTCACCCTGGCTCACTTCCCTCTGGAAGGCGACTCCGGATTGTCAAAGCCGCCACAACCAGACATAAACACAGCTTTTTTTCCACGAGTAGTTGCTCTACTCAATAACCAAAAAACTGTAGCCTCCTTTTGCTCTGGTATTTTATGAAATTCACATGTTTAATTGATAATGTTTTATTATTAATGTTTAATGTGTTATTCCTAACTGTCACCGTATGTCATGTCACTTGTGGGCGGAGCACCAAGGCAAATTCCTTGTATGTGAATATTTGGCCAATAAACTTATTCATTCATTCATTCAAATATAGGGATGGAATATACAATTAATGGTATGACCCTGATCAGCATTGATGTGCGGAAGGAATTCGGGGTGCATAGCTCCCTTGTAGTGGCAACTTAAGTAGATAGCGGTCGGCAGACCAATTTCCCTCTGGTGATGAATAAAGTTTATCGTATAAAGAGCCCCTCCACCTGCCAGGTGATCATGCCTAGTGCCAGCGCACCCTACGCTTCCACAGGTGTATTCACACCTGGCTCTAAAGCCCACTCCACCTGCACAGGTGTGTCCACATCTGGCCCCAAAGCCCTCTCCACCTGCACAGATGTGTTCACAACTGGCCCTAGAGCTCCCACCTCCTTCCCTGGTGTGCCAACATCTGAGCCCACAGTCGCCCACCTCTTGCCCAGGTGTGTTCATAACTTCATAAGTGATAGGTGTAGAATTAGGCCATTCGGCCCATCGTCCACTCCGCCATTCAATCAAGGCTAATCTATCTCTCCCTCCTAACCCCATTCTCCTGCCATCTCCCCATAACCCCTGACACCCGCACTGATCAATAATCTATCTATCTCTGCCTTCTTCCCTGTGGCTCAAAATGTCCAACTCCTCCCTCTTCTGTTGTGGGGTAGACTGAAGGGGCTGTCCCACTTGGGCGACCTAAGCTACGAGTTTAGAAGAGTTTGCCCTCGACTCAAACTCGCAGGATGGTCGACACGAGGTCCTATGAGGTCACTGGAACTCTCCTTCATGCTCGAGGAAAGTTCCCGAATACTCGCGGCCTCAGCTAGGTCGCGGTAATTTTTCAGCATTTTGAAAAAATTTCTGCGAGTAAAATTTGGCCGGCATGGTTCTTTTTAACTCGTAGTACAGTGGAGTGGGGTCGCTATTTAGTTACAGGCAGTCGAGGGCAGCCGTAGGCAATCTCCTTCGCTGACTGGGCATTTTGATCGGCTTATTAGAGTTTTCAAGACCAAGGAAAACCGACCGGTAGGTCAAATGTCCGCTAAACTTTACTAAACTTCTTAAGTGTCTCCACCCCTTCTCCCCCCACCCCTTCTCCCCCCACCCCTTCTCCCCCCACCCCTTCTCCTCCCACCCCCACCCCCCGCGCTCTCTAAAGGACTTACCGTTACTGTGCAGCCATCTTTTACCTTCCTCTTCATTGCGGGTGTGAATTTCAGCCAGCGCTCCCCCGCTTTCCCTGGCCCCCGCCTTTACGATGTGTTTGTGTGTGTGTGTGTGTGTGTGTGTGCGCGCGTGTGTGTCGGTCGATCCAGCTCGCGGTTTCAACGTTGACGGTCGATCCAGCTCGAGGTTTTCCAGGCGAGTGCCCTCGAGCTTGAAGGTCGAAGACTCTTCTTAAGACTCTTCTTAACTCGCGGATTAGGTCGCCCAAGTGGGACAGCCCCTTGACTCCCCGCCCCATCCCCAATCCTTTCCACTCGTCACTTTAATTACATGTTTCATGTAGTTGGACAAAAAATGCTGGAGAAATTCAGCGGGTGAGTCAGCATCTATGGAGAAAAGGAGTAGGCGACGTTTCGGGCCGAGATTCTTCTTCAAACTGATGTCGGTGGTGGCGGGGGGGGGGGGGGGGGCAATGAATCATCTGCTTCATCCCCGGGCCAGCTCTCTCTCAGCCCCGGCTCTTCCCTTCCCCAACCCCGGCCGTCTCTCCCTCTCCTTCCGCCGGGGCAAAGAATGGGTCGACTGGGCTGGTATTCACTGGAATTTAGAACGATGAGAGGTAATCTTACAGAAACATATAACATTCTTAAGGGATTGGACAGGCTAGAGGCAGGAAACATGTTCCTGATGTTGGGGGAGTCCAGAACCAGGGGGTCACAGTTGAAGAATAAGGGGTAAGCCATTTAGGACTGAGATGAGGAAAAACGTCTTCACCCAGAGAGTTGTGAATCTATGGAATTCTCTGCCACAGAAGGCGGTGGAGGCCGATTCACTGGATGTTTTCAAGAGAGAGTTAAATTTTGCTCTATGGGCTAAGGGAATGAAGGGATGTTGGGGAAGTCCAGAACCAGGGGCCACAGTTTAAGAATAAGGAGTAAGCCATTTAGAACGGAGACGAGGAAACACTTTTTTTCCCACAGAGAGTGCTGAGTCTGTGGAATTCTCTGCCTCAAAGGGTGGTGGAGGCGGGTTCTCTGGATGCTTTCAAGGGAGAGCTAGATAGGGCTCTTAAAGATAGCGGAGTCAGGGGATATGGGGAGAAGGCAGGAACGAGGTACTGATTGGGGTTGAGCAGCCATGATCACAGTGAATGGCGGTGCTGGCTCGAAGGGCTGAATGGCCTACTCCTACACCTATTGTCTATAAAATCAGATAACTGCACATTGTCAGAACATTATACAGCCATGAATGCTAATTCCCTTTGCACTTTATTCTTAAAATTTTATGTACAATGACCAATTTACTAATGTACATTCAAATATAGAAAGTTTACACATTGGTATTGTATAGCACAGGTCACAATTACAGTAGGTATTTATATGAATGTTCAAGTTAATACTTTATTTTCCGAGGCACCCCTCAGAAACTGGAAACAGTTATACAAATGTTTTACAAGGTTTTCAATCGGGCAGGCTCATTAAAGATCAGCCGGTGGAGGAATCGTGGTCCATGGCCTAATCAGAAATCAGTTTATTCTACGCCAAAGTTGTTTCTCAAACCAAAACAAAAAAAATCTTACTGTCACGTTTTTTTTTTAAAGTAGCAGGCAGATAGTTGGCCAGCTGCAGAGATATTAACTCCTGTTCTCCCCACAAACTGAAAACTAAAAACTGTAAAATTAAACAAAAACGATCCAGTATTTAGACTCACAGTCCGATATATTAAGTGCAAAAAGTAAAGATTTGGGTACTTGAAAAAATCTCGAAACTTTCCATTCGTGAACAATGCCATTTTGAATGGAACATGTTGATCGGTTGTATAAAATTTACCACCTTTACAAATAAAATGCAAGATTACATTCTGAATGCAACAAGAATCAACTTCTTTTGTAGTTGTGTACAACACTTTACTCCGGAGGATGGTTCACAACTGTGACTGATGTACGTCATCTTCAAGGCGAGGAATGTTGGCCTACTCTCTTATCGGCCCACATCGACCCCTTCACTGTCCACGGGTGGAGGTCCGCTCGGAATGACCGCCGACATTGTTCCCGAAGTAAGATAGCCAGCAATCCCAGGACCTGGATAGAAGCAACATGGTTCATGTTCGTAAGCCGTAGGTGCAGGACAAGGCCATTCGGCTCATTCAATCCTGCCTGTGCTTGGCCCACATCTCCCTAAAATCCTTCCTGTCCATGTACCTATCCAAGTGTCTTACGGTATTGTTTAAATGCCCTGTCCCACGGTACGAGTTCATTCCAAGAGTTCTCCCGAGTTTAAAAAAAATCAAACTCGTGGTAAGCACGGAGAATGAACATAGCGGGTACGTCGGAGCTCTGGGACGTCTCTTAGCGGCTCGTAACGCTAACGGCAGGTACTCGGGAAGATTCGCTAACGGCAGGTAAGCACGGGAAGACTCGTGAAGATTTTTTAACATGTTGAAAAATGTCCACGAGAGTCCCGAGTACCGACGAGTGGCCATTACCGTAAATCTCGAATCTGGGCAAACTCGGGAGAGCTCTTTGAATGAACTCGTACCTTGGGACAGGGCTATAAGACAGAAATGCAGATGCTGGTAAAATCGAAGGTAATCTTAGAATAAAGGGGAGGCCATTTAAGAGGTGAGAAAAAAAAAAAATTTCACCCAGAGAGTTGTGAATTTGTGGAATTCCCTGCCACAGAGGGCAGTGGAGGCCAAATCACTGGATGGATTTAAGAGAGAGTTAGATAGAGATCTCGGGGCTGGTGGAGTCAAGGGATATGGGGAAAAGGCAGGCACGGGTTATTGATTGGGGACGATCAGCCATGATCACAATGAATGGTGGTTGTGGCTCGAAGGACCAAATGGCCTCCTCCTGCACCTATTTTCTATGTTTCTATGTAAGACACAAATTGCTGGAGAAACTCAGCGGGCAAGGCAACATCTATGGAGGGAAGGAATTGGTGACGTTTCGGGTCTCGACCCAAAACGTCGCCAATTCCTTTTCTCCATAGATGCTGCCTCGCCCGTTGAGTTGCTCCAGCATTTTGTGTCTACCATCCTCTGGCCAGGGGTTCCATACACCCACCACCCTCTGTGTGAAAATGTTGTTCTTCAGTTTCCAACCTGTCTTTCCCTCTCAATCCCCATTCTCCCGCCTTCGTCCCATAACCCCCCCGACACCTGTACTAACCAAAGAGAGCTAACCATAAGAGCTCTATCTAACTTTCTGTCAATCTCCACCTTAAAAATATCCATCGGCTTAGCCTCCAATACAAGGTCGTAAGCGATAGGTGGCAGAATTAGGCCGTTCTAAATGGCCTACTCCTTATTCTCAAACTGTGGCCCCTGGTTCTGGACTCCCCCAACATCGGGAACATGTTTCCTGCCTCTAGTATGTCCAAGCCCTTAACAATCTTATATGTTGGGTGGTATGTTAGGTATATGATAGGTGGCAGAATTAGGCCATTCGGCCCATCAAGTCTAATCCGCCATTCAAACATGGCTGATCTATCTCTCCCTCCTAACCCCATTCTCCTGCCTTCTCCCCATAATCCCCGACACCACTTCACTTACAAAACACACATACAACCGTACAGCGCTGCAAAGAATGGCTCCCAATGTTTGTGCTGTGTATGAGTTATCCTAGTTATGCTGATCTCCTCTGCCTGTGTGTGTGATCCATATCCCTCCATTCCCTGCATGTCCAAGTGCCCATCGAGAAGTCTCTTTAGTGCCACAATAGACAATAGGTGCAAGTCTAGGCCATTCGGCCCTTCGAGCCAGCACCACCATTCAATGTGATCATGGCTGATCATCCACAATCAGTGCCCCGTTCCTGCCTTTTCCCCATATTCCCTGATTCCGCCCTTTTTAAGCGATTACATGTTCCTTTTCATTTCCCCGCCATTGCGGGACCTTTGGATCCGAGGTCTTTTCACTCTACATCCAAATTATCAATCCCAAAATGCCACTCACTGAGGCCTATCTAGCCCCTCTGCCGCAGAAGGCAGTAACGCAGTGAATCCACGCAAAAAAAGTTTGGATTTGCTGCGATTTTGGGCCGACTGTACAAGCACCTCATGTGATCTGGAGAAGGGTATATATGGAACAGGACAGCTCAGGCTGAGGCCCTTCGGCCCACAGCGTCAGTGCTGCACATGATGCGCAGACCAACACTGATCCGCGGGCACGCGATCCATATCCCTGCACGTGCAAACCCAGGCGCCTTCTAAACGCCACTATCGTATCTAACTCCGCCACCACCCCTGGCAGCGCGTTCCAGGCGCCCACCACCCACCCACCTTAAAAAAATATA